>NC_052117.1:2580947-2634979 GCF_012273895.1 Zerene cesonia
TAATAAATGTTATTTGCAGTTAACAATTTTCTTTTTTCTTTATTACAATATTTATGGCAAGACTAGGTATATACAATGAAGTCCAGTACCACCCGCCATTTGTGCAAAATTCCCCAATATATAAGCGAATAGAAGGGTTGGTCAGTGCCCCTTTGGTCCGCCTCGGACGTTGGCTACGGTCATAACGACCCGTCCGCGAAGGAGGGTTGCGAAACTATTTATTATTATTAGTCTAATACTCCATTACGTGATATTGTAATAAAATATATTGATTGGTTGAAATTGTTTATTGAGGATTTGTGTCTATATTGTTTGAAAAAGCAAGAAATGACTGTTGTTTCTGTTATTAAAATATGAAAGCAAATGTTAGCTCAGTTAGAACTTCAAGAATTTATAAAAAACTGTATTTATATTGTTTCTTGCACATGAATAATGAATTAAACTAGCGGTCCATCCCGGCTTCGCCCGTGATTCATGTATAATTTATAGCATTCAGGAATCACGCACATATACAAAATTGAAAGAAATTTTAAATAGGTGCAATAGTTTCTGAGATTAGCGCATGCAAAAAAGTCTTCAGCTACTATATGACTTCGTAACAAAATGAATGTTTGTTTATTTCACCAATACAAAGTAATGTTAAACAGAATCTAATTAGACTTAGGATTTTTATGTAAATACGAATTTAAGAGATTTTTCATACATAGTACGTTTCGCATATATCTATATCCATAATACATATACCTTATTCCAAACACAATATAATCAAATCTACAAAGTTTAATTGTACGCGTTTAGAGGAAAACGTAAGAATTCCAATTTTCCAATTGCAAGTCAATAACGCGGTGTAATAGTGTGCAAAGATCCATGGAGGGGGCAGAGGCAGACAGGCTACAAATGTCGTGGTCAGTCTCCCCCCAACCTATCCACCCCACCCGCCGCCCGCGCCGTATCGTGCGATTTTGAATAATACAACTTGGCTAATTGTAGAGGTCTCTACTCGATACAAATTATTTCTTTAATTCTTACTGATAGTACGACAGAATGTTAATAACTTGTTTAAAAATATTCGTATGTTTAATTCCTAATAGTAGTAGAAAGACAAAGAATAAATTGGGTTTAGAATTTAACAAAATCCTTTCTAAGCCGATGCCTACATACATCATAGAGCCTATCTGTAGACCAAGTTTCAGCCTGTCCAGAAGTTTGGGCTGTGAATTGATAGATAAATCAGTCGGTAACTTGCATTGTTTATATTATGAAGATTTTTCAACTTTTTAATTTTTTGTGAAAACCGCGACACTTCTTAACAGCTACAATACAATAATGTATATTATGTATTTAAAAGATTTTCCGTCTTCAGTTAGACATGGTTAATTTGGTTTATATTACATAACACTAATGATTCTGAAAAGAAATTTACACAGAAAATACCATAGATAAAAATTGGGATTGGTTTTGGGATGAAACAAATGCATTAGTATTTATGATCATTAATCAATCAGATGAATACAAGCTGGTCGAATGGACAATAAACGCAAATGGAGCGTTTTTATCTCAGCCAATGTAAGTTGATCTCGCAAACATAATGTTTTGTTGTCTTGCTGTTACGTATGAATTTGAATAATCAAGAAAATCAAACTGAAAGAATTATTGATTAAACTAGACATCTTTCATAAGCTTTTGAATCGTTAAATTATGAAATTAAATATTTAACACGACATTTTAATAATTGAAATGTTGTTCCTTTATTGTCAATTGTAATTTGTAGTATTATTTAACATTGTAAATAAAAAATTTGTGTACCTTTTTTGTATTTGGATGGCATTTTCTGCTTTGAGATCCACCAATGATTTAATGCACTTATGATACTTATAAAGCTGGTTGTATTGAAATACATCTATATCTATCGATTAGTAGAAAAATAAACGAAGAAGAGGACTTGCCAATACATTATCAAATAATCCTTCAACAGAGGTTTATTAAGTAATATCTAAACATTAATTTCGATATAGCTAAGATCGACCAACCTTATTGACATATATATGTACTTAATTTGTTATGTACAAAGATCTTTTTTACTTCTGGAAAAGGGAGTTCAAATTACACTGGTCATATGCAGTAGTCTTTACGATGATTAGCGTGTTTGGTGTTCGGCCGAGCGTTCATTGCTGACGTATTTGGCCATCTTCCTTATTGCTTCACTAAAAATGGAACAATATGAATAAGCTGTAGAAGGAACTCTTTCATATCAGTTTGTTCTTATTGTTCAAAGTATTTTGGTTCATAGTGTATAAAGGTAATTGAGAAAATTTACATATTTTTCAGTTTAGAGCTGTGTGTATTAGTCTAGCTAGCTAAGTAACTCAAACATTAAATTATCTAATTGGACTTCTTCTAGAAGCACTTTAGATCGTCATAACATAGTTTTATGATTACCATCGTTTCGGAAAGCGATTCTATAGAGAAGACAAGAAACTCTGTAGATGCTCTTTAAAATCGTAATAGTTTACATATTTTATAATATGACAATGAGGCCTAATATACCGCATCATATACTGATAAAGATACGGTCAAATTTTTCATCTACCCTTATTATATAAAATTTCGGAGTTTGTTGCGCTAATCCCTGGAACTGCTGGTCCGAAATGAAAAATTCTTTCAACGTAAGATAGTCTATCCTATATTATAACATCATATACAGACTGGGTGAAACCACATAGAAGATATAGTTTGGTAATATTGAAATATATTGAGGCATTTAATTCTACAAATCAATCTATCACAGATTTTTAAACTTTCGTATTAAAGACCTTTGGGTTGCCAAAACTAAACATAGATACTTTCCAATTCTGTAGTATCATTAACATCATCAAAGAAGTGCCACTTATATAAAGATACAGAATAATAAACATTTCCATAACAGACTATTTAATTTACAAAGCTTGCAGTCGGTCACCATCGCAACTATATCCAAGCAACGCGGTATTAGTCTATGCTTCAACAGACATACGATTTGATTTCCCATGACAAAAGTATTGTGAACAGAAGTAGCCATGTTACGGGGAATTAGTGATACCTGGATATGAGTAAAGTAAGTAAAAAAAGTAAGACGGTTTACTCAATTACTTGCCGTTGTGTATCTGGAGAAATGATTATTGTATTGTATAATATATTTAAATACTATTAATAGAACATTGTTAAAACGAATTAACAACAAATTACAATTAATTTATGAAAAAGCTGAAGACATATTTTGAAGTATAAAACGAGTGGTTAGTTGGTACGGCGTTTATTCAAACATTCAGATACAGACTAGTTAAATTAATGCGGACAAATAGGAATCTTTATATGTACTACACTTTTATATAACTCATTCTATATAATTTTTCAAATATTTTAATTGATGAAGTATATATATCATTCATTATAACGAAATTGGACGTAAGTATTTTCTATTGATTAAAATTTCTTTCTAGCGACTATATGTCCTCGTCGCTGAGGTAGTGGGACAGTTAATATATTTGAAGTAAGGTAGAAAAGGGTTTCTTACGCTACCTTTGTGCGGGGATGCCCTTTAGTGGGATCTAATAAAACCTTGTTACGGCCAAAGGGATACCAATTCCAATATTGAAAGTGTTCTTTTACATGATACGGAATTTAGGGACTTCTTTCTGATATTAAATCGCGGGAAAATCTCGTTTCTTTAACGGTATAACATTATGGTGTATGTTTATGGAATAATATTGTGGCTGCATTGGATTTCCTTTGGTAGTGAGTGGTTTAAATAGACTTATAGCATCCATTTTGCTATTTTTACATTGTGTGGCTTTTGGGTTGTATAATCTGTTTTTGTTTCTTATGATATATTTATGTCATTTGAGTGGGGCCCTTAGTACGTGTTGCAATTCAATCTCAGAAAAGACCATTGTCAGATTTTTTATTGGTAAAAACCAACATAATGCTGCTTCTCTGGGGGATTGATTTCCTATGAAATATTTTTCACATAAAAAAATCTCCCAATTGAAATTACTGTTTATCCCACTAATAATAAACATATATTTATATAATTATACATTATAAAGTACGCTGTAAACATTAAAGATTACACAACGAAATTAAAACCAACTCATTTTATAATATCCGTGGTCACGTTCACTGTAAATAACTATTATAAATCGCGTATTAAATTGTAATCTGTTTACCGAAGTAGGTACTTTTTTATTTCCATATAATATTGCATAATGTATATTACTCCTCATAAACAAAACTATAATATATGTCATATTTTATAGTAGCAGTGTTCTAAGGTCGATGATCTTACTAAGACAACAATACACATTAGATTTTTTTTATGTCGGGCATAGCGGGCAACTGAGCTGGTGGTTCGCCTGATGGTAAAGGATCAAACACCACCGCCTATGAAAATTCACAAAGGCTCAAACCTCTGAGAATGCGCTTTTAAGGGATAAGGAAAGGATTGATGACTGGAAAGAAGGAATGGACCGGGAAGGGCGAGGAGAAGGAAATAGGCCTCCGGCTCCCCCACTCACCGTACGAAACACAATATAAGCAAGCTATTATTTCACGTCGGTTTTCTGTGGGGGTGTGGTACTTCCCCGGTGCGAGCTGGCCCAATTTCCTTCGCTTCGCCTGATTGAAAGCAACAATCCTGGTCTAGGATGAAGCACGTTTACCCAATAAATGCCTATTACACATAATAATTTCTGGGAAAAACGGAAACCGAAAGATCGTTCCAAACCTTACTGGTACGCAAGAGAAACGAAGCGAATCGCTTAGTGCACATAGGTGATAAGTCGATCACATAGAGACCAGCCTGGCGTTGATACTAATAAAGTATCATAATTATGTTACCTCTAATAGTTTATGCGTAATATTTTCTTTTGTTTCACTATGATATATTAACGTGATTAACACTTAGCCTTAACTTGAAATCTCCGTTAAGTGGATTTAGGAAAGTTTCAGAAATCCTTTGTTACTGTGAAACTGAGTTGTAGCTAAAGATCAGATTTTCGTATGGTTTTTAGACACTAAACGAGTTTATAGAAACTTTTTATTAATATTGTCAAAGACATTTCAGAATGAAGAATCGTTCGTAACTTGGATAAATACTATTAAATGGTTATTCTCATTTCAGTTTCCAATTGAATTGGTATCTTCTATAATATATGTCGTTTTCATTATTATTTACCAACAAATAAATATATATTATAAAAAAAGCAGTGGTGGCTCAGTGGTGAGAACCTCGGACTTCAAAATCGATAAGTCGGGGTTCGAGACCGGGCGAGCGTGCAGGAAATAAATTGATTTTTCAATTTATCTGCACATGTGGATAGCATGACCACTGCTTAAAACGGTGAAGGAAAACATCGTGAGGAAACTGGCATGTCCAAGAATCAAAAGTTCGACGACATGTGACATCTGCCAACCCGCACTTGGCCAGCGTGGTGGATTATGGCCTGAACCCTCATAGGAGGCCTGTGTCCCAGCAGTGGGAACATATATGGGCTGATGACGACAAATATATATTCTATCATATATTGTCAGGATATTTTTAGTAATGTGACTTGTAAATTGGTTTCGAAGTGCTTCCTTTTACCATTATTTGGCCATAATTTATTTATTTTTATTATTAAATAACATTCATAGAAGAGATTTCATATTTATACTACAATATATTGAATTTGATCCTTATCGAAATTTTATATACGTTATATTCTTACAGTAATGGCATATTTTATTTTAATCTTACCCATGGCATAACATGCTTAAATACTAGTGAAGATGATGGGTATATACTTTAGTATTCCACTCCGGTTTCGCTCGTGGTACATATATAAAATATCGGGGATTACGCACATAACCAACGTTGAAAAATATATTTATACCAGTCCAGTAGTTCACTAGAATAGCGCCTTCAAGTAAACAAACTACAGCTTTAAGTAAGTACAGTTCTTTTAATATCTAGGAACAAGCAATGTATATGTTATGCTAAACTTAATATGTATATAGCAATTAGTATCCAACCAACTCAAAGCTATTACGCAACCGATCAATTATTCTGCCAAAATTTATTTAAAGCCTCATTCCATTACTATATCAATTACGTTCAATAAATAAGCCAATAGATATCATCTAATTGAAAGGCCATACGAATGATGACGCATGCGCCGGCCCTTGGTCGAGACTACCTGACCGCGGCTGGACACTGATCAATATTAACGTCCGAGGGAGGATGCTGGGGGCTGTCTGTTTGTCTGTAATATTTATAGAGAGCTGTTAAAATAATTTTTGGGATTTTTGAAAATTTCACATTACGCTAGAAGACTTTGATAGGATCATTTTCTTCATTAGTTCGCTTTTTGATTTTTTTTGGTATCTTTCAAGTGGATTGCACGTGTACGCACCTCTGTCCTGTAGTCGTATTCTAGTCAATGTAACTCTTAAGTATGTATTTTAGGAATTTATAAATCATTTTTAAATAATTATACAATTGTTGCTCCTACATCATCTACAGATGCAGTACATTGCTGATTTTTAATTATGCTCTCAAAGATTTACATGTGAGATAATAATAGTTCTGAATTTGTTTCTATATCTTACTGATATTTCCTAAAATGCCTTAATAAACTGCTCATTTGAAGTAGAATGAGGTATAAGAAAATTAAATCAATAAATAAACAATTATGACAGCTCCATACGAATCCGTGTTAACTCACCTTTTGCGGACACTACGGGGAGGGTCCAAGAGAAATGACGACCCTTAACTAAAACACACACATACATGCTGTCCGTACACACTTACTCGGAACATTTGTATGTGTGTTTTCCATTTGTTCGCGTTTGCTTGTATGTGTGCGTGTCCAGTTTCCAAGCTTCTGGGTTTTGTTAATTTAATTAGAGGCGCAAAAAGATTAAGGCCGGGGCATTAGGAGACCGCTTTTGTTGATGTTGTTATATGTATAATGTTATACGTATACAGTTTTGCGTATGTGTGTAACGGTGTGTTATGAGGATTTGTTTTTACAGGTAATGAAATTATAATGGCAGTGGCTTATTTTGGTTTCTGCTTGATTGTGGCATATTGGATCTTTTGAGATATCTTTACAGAGAGTTTTTACCAATATTGACGATGGCAATTTAATGATAATACAGGCTTGTGCATATCAAATTTTGTCTAATAATAAATTATATAGTATTAAATAATCATCATGTATTGATTTTGAGGGTTACGATTGCATATAAAGATAACAATAAATGCTATAAGATAAACATAAACCTATTCAACAAATTATGTTTCAGCAATATAAGCATTGATATTTTCAGTAAAGAAATATCCAGCTTTTGTATTTTTTTCTTAAACACACCAATGTTTGTCTTGAAAACACGAGGCCATTTCGACACCGCGATTCTTCTGAATATAAAAAGTAAGTCGATAGCTTACCGACACAATTTATACTTTTGGATATTCAAAATATGTCCGTATCACCGTTTTGTGTTGAGCTCCCGCGGTCCCCGTCCCGGTGATAGCGGATAGAGCATCGGGGGACGTCGCCTCGCATGTGAGGGGTCAATATTGATTGGCCAGTGAAATACTGAGTATATCGTATAAATTCAGCCCACGGGTGAATATAACTGCGGTAGTCTCTGGGTTGTTTTCACATAATAGAACCATTTTCTTTTGTTTTTGTTGCGTACCTCGACTCGTTATAGCAGCTATAGGTGGAGCACAATGAAAGCAAAAAGCAGTGTTTATATCGGATTTTACTGGATGTTATTTGAAAGCGATAGTGAAAGGCATTTAGATAGAACTTGTCAGCATGGCTTTTATTCAATTATTTTTAATAGATTTTTGTTCGCGTCAATTGTCTTGTTTTGTTTCACAATTAGAGTAAGATTATCTCTGAAGACTTTCGTTAACTCGTTTAAGCATAATATAAAACGTGCATATGTGTATTGTTTAAGAAACTCTTCATGCGCCAATTCTTCGTTATTGTTTTGTTGTCTGTTGGTCCATCTTAACCGTGATAGTTGTTGAATCAGAGATGATTGAAAAATAATGTTAAACTGTCTACTCGTTAGCTTATTACTAGTAACCCTTAGTGTCACGAGTTCGACTTGCACTTAACCAATTTTAACATATAGGTATGCTTGGTGACAGAAAAAAAAAAATTAAAGTAGAAAAGAAGATTAGTAATGTGCGCTCTACCTTTGTGCGGTTTCATATATTTCACCAGTTTGAATCAATTTCCAAGCCCTTAATAATGATATTATCATTATTACTGTATATTAACTCTTAATCATAAAAAGCAGCAAGTGGAAATTAAAAAATTCATGTGTAGCTCCCAAGTCTGAAGTACAAAAATTTTATAAACGTTGTATTTTAAACATACCATAACACGTTTAATAAATAAAAAATCTATTGTTTAACTGCATTTCGGGCGAATATAGATAAAGCTTATGTAAAACTTATATATCTCTGAATCTATGCAATAATAGAATTTAAAAACGAAATCTCACCTTCAAACCCAGCACGCGTTCACGCAAAAAATGCAACAAAAAATAACAAAAGGGTGTTGGGAGGCACCCACCGCCGCCCACAAGCCACCCCGTATCTCTGCATCCTCGCTAATCCACCCATTTTATGAACGTAATTTGTCCACTAGCACGCTCTAGCCCCTAACATCAATACAATAAAACACAATTTCGGTCGCCCCACGGCCGGAACATAAACAACTTTCCAAAATACAAGACAGAGGGAAACCTAAAAAGTAACGGTGATGAATGCCCTCCATTAGGCGTTATTTATTTAGAATGTGGCCGAAAGGGATTCGGTTTAAGTTCACCTAAAGTTTACTTAGGACTGTATCGGGTTAAACTGAAGACGTTTTCAGCGTGTCAAATAAATTGCACGCAGTTAAGGTCCAGTTTTTCGGGTTACTTCACGATGCCGCTTTTTCATACCCACGCGAATGTTTACATACTTTCGGCGGTTTATTTCTTTTGCTCTCAAATTTACGCTAATTTGAGAGTCCCCATTTAAAATTCTAAAGCCCGACGAAAATTTGTGTATATTTAAATTTCGAATTTTCTATTTAGTTTAGTAATGTTTGTGATTCGTGAATGTAACGTGAGCGTTTATTTTAGGAAAGTATTAAGTTTGTTTTATTCTAACGAAAATGTTTATGCTCGGTTGATGCTTCAAACATTTATTTGTATAGTACCGTTTTATTCATGAGGTAAGATAATTTAAAGGAACCTAAATTCTTTTCCATCTTGCGTCAAGAGTTCAACTAAAAACTTCTAACTACATTAATCTTGTAGACAAGTGAGTTCTACGACTGGTTCGAGTCGAGTTTTTTTGCGTTCGAGAATTGTGAACAGAAAAAATTAATACTACTGTTTATTATGAATGTTATTTATACTGTGTATATTATAACTTCGATATTGTAGCACTTTTTAAGAAAGTATACCTATATTTAATACTTGAATGTGAAAGATTGAACATTCATTTAATAATTAAATTACATAATTCTTTTCCACAAAAAAGGTCTGGTCATTGGGGGGAGGTACCATTCCAAATTCTAAAATGGGATGACATAAAAGTAACCATACCAATCGGTTGAAAACCCACGGAGCTTGCGAGTACTAAACCCAAATAAAAAAATGCAGTCGAATTGAGAACCTCCGTCATTTTTGGGACGTCAGTTGAAATGAAAGAAACCATGGGTATACTATTTCATATGTGTACATAATACTATATAATTGTATAAACTTATTCGAGAGGTTCCTAAAAAGAGAGACATAAAAATTGTGTCAGAAAATATAACATTATTATAACCCACCAACACTCAATGGTCGTCCAAAATAAATTAGTTAAGTAAGATCAGCAACCAATTTAAAAATATTTTTAACCTACTAATAACAAATATAAATCTGTCATATCTTACAAACTTGATAATAAAGTATACTTCCATTCTCGAGATACCGTAGTACGCCCGCCTATCAGTACGCAGTGGTCTGTCTGTCGGTGTGTCAATAGGTAACAAATAGTCTCCTACCCCCACTCGATTGATGACTTGATGCAGATAAAAAATGTTCATTTATTCCACGAAGAATATATATAAAATAAACGTAAAACACTTTGTTATTACAAAATAAACTAAAAACATGTGTCATCAGGCTTTATAGCAATATTCGTTAACCTATTTAGTATTTAAAAAATAATAGTAATACAAAAATTATAACAGTTCTTATGCTATATCTTATTTTATAGATTTTACATGATTAACATAGGTACATCCTTTGAGTCGGTATATCTCATAGTAGATGGAGTTTTTAAGAAATCCAACCAGTGTATTATAAATTATGAAAGGTTCATAATATTTCGTTGGTTTCTGTTACATTGATAAACTGATAGACAGTGTTAAGTTTCTACTAGAACCTACATTTTATGATACTTTCTTTATTTCGTGAAACTTCAATGATACTGTCATCTGTACAGGCATAACAAATTTCAGGGTCGTATATATAATTACAAACCTCATTTTCTTTATACGAGCGTATTATAAATTTTTATTTATAATCTAGTAAAAGTTTACCATATACATATTATTCTTCAAGCAATTTTATAATGCGGGTATATGAATAAACTATAGGGTGATTTAAGTAAATCCGATAGTTACATTACGAGAAAAGTGATGAGTAACTCCGTGTGATACAAATTGTATCCAGCATGAGCTGTATAATGTCGTATTCATGTCTAATGTATACTATTTTTAATACATCTACCTATCAACTCACATTATGGACGAACGAAAAAGTAGCGTCACCAAAACAGGCATCATTGAAATTTAAGTTTTTTTTTTAATGCTTTCTGAATAACGAAGACTTTTTACACACATTAAGGCAGTTGAACATTAAAAAAGGGTGCTTAACAAGCAATTAAAAAAGTAAAAAATATTTATTTTTAACATCAAGTATACAAAGATTTTGTCGATACGTAAAGTTTTTACGCTAATGAACGCAGTCAACTCGACAGTCCAAACATAAAAATGAACGCGCTTATTACCGACGTAAATTATTGATTCGAAGATTCTACTAAAAGTCATCAAATTGGTTTGGATAGCAGATTATTCAAAGGAACATACCTAAAAAGAAGGATGATGATATAGTCTCATTATCAGTAGGAATAGGTTTTTAAAATTATTTTTATTATTTATGATATTAGATATTTCTAAGAAGAATTACTTACTTCATAACTTATGTCAAAATTCAGTTGTTTTTATATTTTTATTTAAATTAAGGTTTATCTAGAATCGATATCAAAATAATAAAATTTATTTGTCATCCGTACAATGCTTCGTCCCCAGCAAATGTTGTGGTGAATTTCATATTTTTGTAAGTATCTACCTCCGTCGTCTGTTTATTCTACATGTGTTTCGGTTCACATGATTTTTTTCCTATATTTTTTACGCTTTCATAGGCTTAGTACGACGGTTGAAAAGCACTTATTTTCATTCGAAATAATATATTAGAGTTCTTGAAAATGTTTACTACATTTAAAATTCGAATCGCGTATTTGAAATTCGAATGCATTCGAATGCGTATGTCCGTTATTTTGAAAAATGACCCTCAAATCCCTGGGTTTACTGTTCCAAATGTCATTTCATCCCTTCAAGATACTGACTTTGAAGCGTCGTATTGCCAAAAACATTGCCTAAACGACTCTAAAGCGATGATTGTTACGCGAACAATGTCTTATGTTACACACACTGAAACTGAACTTTACAATGCCGAGTTAAACTTTAATTTGCGGGACGCCCCGGGCAGCTTTTAAACTTTCATACGATTTAAAGCAGAAAGATTTAAAATCGTGTGCACTTTAAAGACAAGACACGACATTATTACAGATGCATAAAGTTGAAAATAGCTTATTTTAAACTATAATGAAGAACAATTTTTTGTTGGGAACTTGAATGATTTAAGCGAATATATAATAGCACGGAAAATATGCTTTATTGCTTAACGGTAAGAGTTGAATTTAGAAAGTATTGATTCATTTTACCTTACGCCTCTTTGTGTATCTAACGTTGTCGGTAGTCGGTCCATAACAAAACACATAAATTAAGTGCTCAATAATAAATGGAAATGTCCCTTGCAGAGGACAGGGCATTAGGGCGGGATTATGAGCACTGTGGCCCTCTGTACTCTCGCCTCTGGATTATTATAGAATTACAGTTTCCACTAATTTTAAGAAACAGTTTGTGGCGTGAATACAAAAGCTTTTAATCCCCTATATAATACAATTTATACCCTCGTAAGTGTTAAACTGGTTAAATATTCATTATAAAAACCGCATCAAAACAGGTATAACACGCGACAAAAAATCATCCCAAACCAAACATTGGGATAAATATCATTTAGGGAGATAAATCTATTCAATCGTCCCCTGTCAAGAATCGGACACTTAGTGGTCAAATATATCGCCCGTGATAAACCTCCTTTGTATTCAACCTGTCTTGTATAGATAAAGTAACCGTTTAAAAGTATCAACATCCGAGGTCCATGGTCAATTCAAATGCTTCTAAAAAAAAATAAAAAGCGCGCGTGGCTTGCTTGAAAATGGAACGTAAGGGGAGCACGCGCTGGAAAGACCGGTTAGCCATTGGTCAGTTTCATGATCGATATTATAGAATAACATGTAAAGAATAGAGCCAATAGGATACGTATTCCTTTTTTAAATATAAACATTCTTAATTTTAAAATTAAACAATTAGATAGTCAATAATGTGACTCTGCTAATGTGGCGGATAATGTACTAAAAGAATTTTACATTTAGATTCCGCTGATGTATTATTTTTATATTGACATAGATGCAAATATGATTAAAGGGTGAACTTGAAGCGTGCGTCATACGTATAAAATCCGTTTGAAATTTAATATGTAGCAATCTGAATGCACTCCGATATGCATGGGTGCGTTGTATCGACGTTTTTGAAAAAGCTATTAGATATTGTAGTTATGCAGATAAATATATTTTGATAGATATAAAAATTATATGTACATACCTAGTTTTAAAAAATACATAATATAAAAAGAATGTTACACAAAGCTTCGTCATGAAAAATTTACCCCAAAGAGAACACATTTTTTTTTTGATATAATACGACGAATAATGCAACAATGACTATTCTTACAAAAAAAAGGATAGAAGAAATCTATAAGAAAGCGGGAATCGAATATGCGTGTTTCGAAATTCTATTCCCGCCTCATGGTCGTTAAAACAATTTGAATACAAAAAATGCATTTAACGCTATTAAAAACTAAAAAAAAAGAAATACCATTCTTTCCATCATATAATACAATACAAAAAGCCAAGATTACTACAAGTAGTTACTTATAATATGAATCTTATTAACTCATATACTTACCTATTGAGAAAATAAAAAAATTATCTTTACAAGAGTTTAAAACCTATTTCCTATAAACCAACAGTCTAATAAGTATCGAAACAGACAGAAGCCAGATCGAAGTGCCCTAACGCATCACTAAATTACAATTTGAAGGGTAGTTTGGGAAAACAAAAAACATTTATTTCAATGGCGGGTCGACTAAATTTACTAGTCATCGACAGGCCGTAAAGACGAAGGCATGTCCCTGTAGGCTCGTTTAGTTATATAGCTTAGGTATTTTGGTGAGGGCAGGATATCAGGATATTTGTCGTCCTGTTATTGTGTCTATGGCCTAGAATTTGAAATCGGCATATCAGGATGACTGAGATAAATAAAACCGTGTTAAAATATTTTATGTCCTTTCTATTATTCAAAGAACAGTGAACAGATATAAAAAAAAAACCCACATTAATTTTTTTATAATTGTTTATTAATATTATAATATTTTATGTATACTACATTTCTATGATAATAAAGCTACCGATAAAACAAACTTGCATAATTATAAAATCAAACAGGGTACCTAACTTATATTCTAGTAATGCTAGCTAGTTTGACCAGTGTAAGTACTGTTCGTATGACTCGCAAGAATACCTGGAAAACGATGTTACTCCTAACACACAAGTTTATTGCTTTATATTCATACTCGGGACTACCGATTGAAACCTGTATAACACGCCGAACTTCGACAGTGTAACAAACACCCCTACGTAGTAACTATTTACTAATCTGTTCCTCGATTAAATACTAACTTATAATATTGTATATATCTGTATTTTATTTATCTTAGATTTTGCTATTTTAATAATATTTAACCCATTATTAATACCATGTTTTAAATTAATGGTTCAATATTGATTAAAGTGACAATAATCTTTCTATTTCACAATTTTTACAAACCAAAAGCTACAACATCGGCATGCAAAAACGCAATAAATATTAGTAAACGAAGGTCATTATTTCACGCCAAGACATATTTAGGGTCAGGGTAAGTTCGAGAAAGCCCTAGAGAGACGGCCGGGCCCCGGATAAAACTTGGAGTAATTTTCACGTATTATAAAGCATTTGTTAGATGCGCTGTAAATGTGGCCGTTTCCCTGATAAATATTATGTTTTCCCCTTTCAACCCTTGTTTATATGTAATTTGATGGTCACTTATCCTTTTTTCTAGTCTGCGGGAAGAAAAGATATGTAAATAATTTATAATATTAACGGTTTAAGGCACTACATTCGTTCTAATACTGAATAAATAATTTTTAACGTAAATAGGTTTTTGTTCCTAATATGATAAATGGATATGAGTTAGATTTTATCTATTAGCAATGGTGTTATTTAATGTTTGTGGGAAGCTGCTTGGAATTAGTCGTCAAGGTAAATAGCTAGGAAATTTGGTTTTATTTTATGTTGTGTTAATAACACGCTAATATTGAGTTAATTAAGAAATGTTCAGGGATAATTAGGTACGGGCTTACAAAGTGCTTTGTTTTAATAATATACAAACCCACACATAGAAGAAATCTGTAATCCTATTGTAATGTGGTGAAGAAAGAAGCATTAAATAACAACATTACAACGCTTTATTTATATTAAAAATCTATCGTTTTTTTTTTAATTTGTTAACAAATTAAACGTAAAGAAAGTATTCATTACCAGAACATGTAAACCAGCAAAGTCAAAATAGTATAGCGGCACGTGAAAAGCATGTTCAAATATTTATATTGGTTTAGGTTAACCCTTGTGTTGCAACCTCCGTCCATAAGACCAGGCGCCTCGCGGGAATGGCCAGGTAAAACATAGACATACATTTCATCTAGACTAACTGAATAATTTCCGCAATAGTATCTATACATATAATAATGTGAAATGTGTATAAATATATTTAATGTGGATACAACCTATTAGAAAGATCAAAGCGATGATAATAGTTGAAGGAACGTCAAATATAAATTGCTACCTTCGTTACTGTTGTTATGACAGTTTCATATTTAATCGCATTAAATTGGTATTATAAGATTTTTTTAAATCCTCTAGTGGCTGTAGAAAAAAGGAATTTAAATACATCGTAGCTTTCTTAACTCTATATAGTCCGAGGGTCATTTCAGGATCCCGCAATAAAATATGTACATCAGGCCCCTGGATGTAAAAATGTTGTTTTAGAGCCTTCAATAATGTATCCTTTAGGAAAAGAGTGCTCGTCCGCTCGGTTTTATGGGCAGTGCAAATATATTGCCATAATTTAAATAAATTGTATAATAAAAGTAAGAAACGGCATGGTTAGTTGCAGAAATTTTTGCTCGTAACTAATTATACAATTGGCGCTGCGCAATGTAATTTAAACAAAAAATTAGGAATGATATGTATAAATTAATGTACTTAAAAAAACCCTGAAATTTGTCACGCAGGGATTCGCAACTGACGTTACCAAGACAATCCCAAAAAATCGCGTCTCACTCGCAACTCAGTGAACTATCGGCTAACATTCACTATCAATAAAGTACGAGCCGTTGGGCAAAGGGCGGTCGTGATCGATGGAACTACTAATTTATATCCAAAGCCCTAAGGCCGTATCGATTACATTCGCTAACTTTGCGCGGCCTGAAGGACCGATGCGAGTTGCTTTTTGCTAAATTTCCAAATTGTCTCTGGAGGGTTAAATGGACTATTGATCGAACATAACTAATTTATTATTTGTACACATTATTTTGAGTTCTCAAGTTTTTTTCATCTTAAATACTGAACACAAAATAAACTAATGTTGTCATAAAAGAAGAGAGTAAACACGCAATTGAGGGTTAACCGAAATATATTACATTGTTTCCTTGAAATAGCTAAGAAATAATAAATATTAATTACGAAACCATTAAATTAAATTGGCGTATATAACCTCGGGGCTCTTTCGATACAGTTCGTTAAGCAAGGGTCATCCCACGGGTCACAATATAGCTTTCAATTTCATATCATTAATTAAATATTTTAATTTTGCGAAAGCCTTCTTGGATTTAATTTGGATAAAATCTTTACCTGAACGCTGTTTTAATTCATGTTTTAGTGTGAATTTAAATAAAGGATTGATTACAAATGCGTCGATTAAAAAATGATATAACAATTTCCATTTAAATACATTATTATAATAATTTTATTTCTTCTAAATATGTTAATATAAAGCCACATCCACACAAACACGAGAAAGTACAATATTCATTACACATTATTTTGCCATTATTGCAAATCGAATTGAGACCCATTATCTCAAAAACCAAGGTTGTAACCAAGCGCCACTGGGTAGCCAATCCAACATTTGAGAAACTAACATAAACGATCATGATCAGTTATGTTCTTTTTATTTATATAGTAAACTAGCTGACCCGGCAAACGCTGTTCTGCCTTATTCTTATCATTTTGGGTTATAAAAAATAGATGTTGTCTGATTCTTAGACCTACCCGATAAGCACAAAAAATTTCATCACAATCGGTCAAGCCGATTCGGAGGAGTATGGCAACGAAAACTATGACACGAGAATTTTACATATTAGATAATTGAAGGTAGTCAAAAAACGTTCGACCGGCGTATAAAATACTCATTGAAATTTACACCTTATTTCGTGGAATTAATGTTCAAAACTTAGGCAAAATATTCGTTAGGACAATTTTTAACCGAACTCTAGAGGTTTACACTATTTTAATTCTCCTTGTTATATTCTAAATGCGATAGTCAGACAGACAGTTTCTTTCGTTTCCACTGATAAACCACAGCATTGATTTGGATGAAAATTTGAAATAAAAATAGTTAAAATAGCATCGAAAATAGACTCTTTTTCAAAATTCATCCCCGAAGACACCGAAAAATGCACAGGTAGTAGTTAATTTAAGTGTTTACTTAATGTACTGTCATCTTCATGTATCTTTAAAGTAAATAGACTGTTTTAAGTCAAGATAAACATCGTTAGGTTGATAGTTAGGGTCATCCTGCGGGAGCAAAACTCCGATGCTGATACAGGATTAATTAGGGAATAGTGGAGGCGTGTAGTGGCCGATGGTAGACTAGTACAGTCGCTTGAAAAATTACTTAATCGTTATATATTTTTGTAGGTATGATATGTTTAAAAATAATAAGGGTGCGGCGTGAAACGCCTAGAGCAATAATTCTGTTCAGTTTCGTATTGCCATTTTTTTAGAAAATAATATAATGCACACACGTTGTCTAGGTGAGTTTAATTAGGGGAATTTAGAGAAAAAATGATAACAGTTATAAGAAATGATAATCTAAATAAAGCATTCAATGCCACGACTACCTCACGTAACATTAAATAATGAAGCTGTTATTATATATGTATCTAAAATACAATTATATTTTGTTGCATAAATTACATATTTATTTATTAAATTGAACACATTTCTGTTACCGACTGTACCAGACCAGTAGATATTCGTCCAGCGGTTGTCTAACTGAATTACCTATCATTTTGATTGAGCGTTTGAGACCAAGATTTCCCCTTAGATCGTACCACTTATTAACATCCTGTTCCAGACGGTAAATATATTTAAGATGTAGTTTACTTCGGATAATGCAATTTAAGAATTATCTAGAATATATGGTAGCGATAAGACATAAACCACAGCATTGATTTGTATGTGGTATGTATGTGGGAGTCGAGCACGCTTAGACACGAATTGGGCCAGCTCGCACCGGGGAAGTACCACACCCCCACAGAAGACCGGCGTGAAATAGCATTCTGCTGTGTTTCGTTCGGTGAGTGGGGGAGCCGGAGGCCCATATCTTTATTCCTATCGCCAATCCTTTCTTAATCGATTGTGGTAGCGCTTACCATCAGGCGTCCCACCAGCTCTATTGCCGACTGTAACATTAAAAAAAAAAACATGGCATCGTACAGTTGCATGAGGAAAATGCATCGGAAATTAGTACAATTTTGTACCAGCATATAAATATAAACATGTTAGCTTTTGTTGTGTTATTATGTTTTGTATGACGTTTATATGCCTTCGGCCCCTTTGCTATGTATAATTTTCATGTATATTTGAATTTATGTAATCTTCAATATGTAAATATTGTTATACTAGACGCTCGTCCCGGCTCCGCCCGGGTACAAGTTTAATGTTTTATCCCAAGTGAGTATTTAATCGGGATGAAAGGTATCCTTTCACAGAAGTCAGCTCATACCCTGTCTTTATACCAAATTTCATCAAAATCCATTCTGTAGTTTCAACGTGATTGACGCACAAACATCCAAAGAAACAAACTTTCACATTTATAATATTAGTGTGATGTGATATAGTGTGATTCATTATTTAAATTGATGTAATCTTCAATATGTAATTATTGTTATGTACTATTCTGATAGATTTTGTATTACTGAGCTTTAATAATCTTAAAGAAATTAAAGAATCCTTAGTATTCATAAGCAATAATGTCAATCTATATTTTCCATCAATACCTATCAAAAAGATTGCAGTAAATTTAAATTTCTAACGATAAAATATGAATTGATAGTTCTCTATTACATCGAGCAGACATTTTCGTCAATAATATTAAGAGAATTTTCAAAATGACGCAAATTCCTATTAATATTATAAATGCGAAAGTTTGTAAGGATGTGTGTGTGTTTGTTGCTCTTTCACACAAAAACTACTGAACCGATTACAATGAAATTCGGTATGTAGACAGCTAGATAACTGGAATAATATATAGGCAATTTTTTATTCCGATATTCCTACGGGATACGGACTTACGCGGGTGAAACCGCGGGGCGCAGCTAGTACTTAATAAAGTTGTTAGAATTTTCTCAGATATTCTCACTCTTATGTCACGTTCCTGCATATTTTCTTCAGTAATGTATAAATATAAATTACTTTAATAACCGACAGTATATTTAATAAGGACATATGTATTGAAACAGAAAATTCAATCTTATGCAATTGCCAAAAAGTAACAATCAAATATCAAGGGTAGGTACCCAGGGATATCGTTATAGCATTACAAACTACAAATACAAGGTTTAGGTATACATGTCTTGAACAAATATAAGAACAGTGGCGAGTGACCTTTGTCCCTTTTGCGCGTGTGTGGGTAAGGGACAGAGCGTAGGGATGCACGCACACTACGATAATTGTTGTGTTTGCAAATGTGCCCCGCGCAGAGTTAGTTAGTTTAAGACGAATCATTCGATTTCTTGAGTTAATTTTTGTAGATATTACTTGACTGTCGCTATCGAAAATTGCAATGTACGTAAAATATTTATCAACGATCTGCATGATGTAGTTGTATGTGATTTGTCATATTTCAAATTCTCTGTTATTGATAACTAGCTGCGCCCCGCGGTTTCACCCGCGTAAGTCCGTATCCCGTAGGAATATCGGGATAAAAAGTTATCTCAGTGGTGCTCTGTATGTTATCTACGTACCAAATTTCATTGCAATCGGTTCAGTAGTTTTTGCGTGAAAGAGCAACAAACACACACACATCTTTACAAACTTTCGCATTTATATTATTAGTAGGATAGTAGGATTAAAGTCAAGTGTCCGATGATAGCGAAATGCTTATTTTTATGATGTATCTTTGCTACTTTACTACTGACGAGCTGCAGAGTATTAGGAAATTTGGCTTGATTCTCAACTGTCTACATATAAAACTTCACTTTAATTGAGCAAATCTGGTCTTACATGCGCCAGAAGAAACCTCTCTAACTGCCCCATTGCAACATGCGACATGTCCATTTCTTCTGAACTGCTTTGCCCCATTTATGTGGCGTGTCTGAACCTTCATAAAGCACGTCTTGTAAGCCCGTTAAGTCGGGCCACCTTCCGATACAATAACAGCCACCATTCCGAACCCTTTCTTCATCCCGGGTCGACGCTTATAAATTGCGGTGTCCATGCCCTCCTGTCACACTCGTTTGTTTATCTTCAATATTGACTAATATCTTATTTATTTGCCTTAAGTTTAAAATGGTTCGGTTTCAATGTATTGGACAGTTTGTATGTGGTCAGATAGGTGTGGCCGGTGTGCGGCGGGCGTATGTCGATACTTAAACGATTTAATTCATATTTAATTGAAACTAAAGTAATTGGGAACATATGGATATGAGCTGTATTTGACTGTAATAAGTTCTTAATTGAAATACTAATACGATTATGAAAGAAACATACGTGAAATGTCCATTAAAATATGAAAAAAAAAGTTCTTAGTCAAGATTAGTTTAAGTTTTACTTAGATAAGTTTTTTCTGTTAAAATACATATTTTGAATTATATTATTTTATTCTCTTTCTCCAACGTTTACCTAAGATACAACATTTATTAGTTTTCCCAATGTTCACTAGATTCAATAAACTTGTACAGAACGGAAAACACATCAGAAAATATATATTTATTTACCCCTGTTAATATTATCCACGGGTAACATTGGGATACAAATATTGCTATATTACGCGACCCCTGCCCCTTCAAATCGTAATAAAACCGAGGACAGACCACCTCACCGTATTTACTTAACTTGGAAACTTTTTCATTTTCCTCAGAAAACATGTTGTTTTTATTGACGGTCACTACCTTCTGTTTTATGTAGACTAGCCTTATTGGGGTATGCATTGATATATCATAATTTCAGTGCGTGATGAAATTTTAATAAGTGTTATTTTAAGGTACGTCTAAAATAGTATAAATTCAATATTTGCTTGTCCTTGATGGTATGGGATTTAAAAAGCAGAAATAAAAGACAGTGGATAACTTGCTTGCAACAAAGCTGTAAATTAAGGGATGAAAATAATTAATTTGTGCTAATATCTTAAATATTTAATGCATGTTTCTTATAATTCCTGGAACTACAGAAAAAATCTTCAATAGAAAGTAACAATATTTATAAGTGACATGGGCCGTGTGTTTCTTAAAGATGACGGAGACAGGGCAGGACGGAGTAGCTCGAATAGCAAAAAGTATATTAGATATGTTTTAAATAATTTCAAATAATTATAATTATGAATTGCAATAATTTTACAGTGCATTAATTTTATTTTACGATTTGAATTCTATGCACCAATTATGAATGTTGCTAAAATGTTTTAAAAATCTGTAAAATAAAGTATTTATAATTATGTTATAATTTGAGAGCGTTTATTAATAAATACATGAATTATCTCAAAACTTTAACTTCTGGTCTCAATTATGTTTGGATATTTTACAGCGCATTCAAGTACACATCAATATAAATATTCAAATATATTTTATAACTGTTATATATACGTTATGTTATATATTTAATATAAGGTAATTATTTATATTTTAGAATAATTAAGGTTAATAATATGAATGCTATTTATATCCCTTTATAATATCATACGTATACATTAGATGCAGGACTAAGGAAATAATTTTCAAAAACGTTAGCTTATTTCAGGTCATATATAGTACATTTCCTCTTAAAGCATTAGTTTAAGGAAAGAGATTAAATAAAATATTCATAATTGTATTGAAATAAGCTTGCATTAAGTTGATTTATTGAATTTTGGCAAGAGCGTTATCATTCGTAATGCAAATACAGCGGCTGGACCCCTTGTGCTTTGTTTAATACCTTGGACCTTAGCGATTTATGAAAATTTTGAAGTTATTTCTGCTTATCACAAAATACGATAAAAAACCTAAACCGTATTCAAATTGACACAGATATACAAATTTAAATGGGACCACGTGACAGGCTTTCAATTTAGATAAAAAACATTGAAATCCGTTCACACAATAAAAAAATATGAGCTAATGCAAAAAAAGACAAAGTGCAGTCGAAGTGAAAATTAAACATGTTCATTTTAAATTCGTATTATCGGATATTGGTTTTCCAGAACAATTAAGAACTCTGAAACTATTTGATGTTAAACTTTACTATTTATAATATTTTATAGTATTTTTAATAATACATACAAATCAACACACTTAAATCGTCACGAATCACAGTACTAGTTAAAATAACAATGCAAACATAGCACAAGCCAGCGTGCGGCCAGTTCTCCCTTTGGGCAGTACACCCTGCAAACAACACATAATAAAACATAATATCATTTATTTCATGCACACGAATGTATACTTTATCCTCGAGAAACTACAATGGGTTATCGCTTGCAATGTTTTGTGGGCAGTTTGGTGGAGGGGGGCGGTCGAATTGTCGGATAGTGTAGCGCGATTGTGTAGTTTTGATTTAGTTGGACTTAGATTAGTTTTGTAGAAATGTTTTAGTAATATATTTTTATGCTTTTAATCTAATATTCAGTTTAGTTATAACTCATATGATTTTCTTAAATTATTGATAGTAGAAAAATATACTATAGATTAACATACGTTGACTTGGCGCGTTTTTAATAATAAAAGTAAAAAATAAATAGAGAATGTCTGGGTTAATGCTGTATAGAGGCCACCACATCTTGAGTTTATAAACTCCTTAGTAAAATTTATAAGGATAAACAGTAGTTCCGTCTTTATTGTAAATGAAACCTTATTAAAAGTATTTATCATATTATCTACTTACATTTATTTCAATATAACGATAAGTCCCTTTATATTATAGAATAGTAAGGCACCGAATCTAGTAATTGTTAATTAAAGAAAAATTCATATTTATGATATAAATAACAAAACTAATTATGATAGCTTGACTATGTAGATGGTATTATTTCTTCAGATTTTTGTCTCCTTGTGTGGATACAAGTAGTTCTTAATAATATGTAGGGGCTATGCTAAAATTTTAACCTCCACCTCTAACCTGGATTTAATAACCTCTCGAGTTTATCATAGGGTAAAAAGTAGGCCTGGTCATATGTCCTATTATTTTTACTTAATATTTTAGTTATTACCTACCGAGTACTTTACATTTTTTACAAACTAAATAGATAAACAGTAAAAGAAAAAAGTGCGTCTTTCCCATTCCATTGGCTAGGGTTTTAATATTGACATAAACATAATTTTAATTAGAGGAAAAATAAACAATAAGCGTTCTATTCAGTCTTTTATGCGCATAGCTAAGCTACCTCCTCTTATCATCTTGTCCTATAAACATATACATAAATAGATAATACAGCGTGACAATTTACAAAGGTAAACCCATAAAAGGTATGCATCGTTACCTGTCAAGGATGTGGTAAAACGTCATTTTCGTCACATGTCAAACGTAGGTACCCGTAGGTACAGTTAGACAGGCGACCGGCGGTCCGCAAATTGCTTTGTATCCAACGTTTTTCCTTGACAGACGGTGTTTATACAAGAAATACCCTTAGTGTGTACGCAAACTTTGTTACTGCTGTGGGCGTGAGGTGTGAGAGACAGGCTGGTTTGTTTAAAAGAGTATGTGAATATGTTTTTAATAGGTTTTCTCTGTGTCTGTTATATAGCTAATTATTAGTATAATTTGCTAAGTGATCGATACATTAACGGTTCGTTATTGTTTTCGGTTTGAATGCTTATTTACAAAATATTGTTTTTTTTAATTTGCCTCAAAATTAAGTTTTCGTTTTGCAGACATATTACACTTGGAATAACATTTAAATCCTGTTTATCGTCCACGTATAATTTGAGTCAGGAACTGATTTGCCAGTGAGCCCAAAATACGTCTTCTTATATAGGAATTTTGTAAAATTTGGGTTTACAAGAGAAAATATAATGGATATACACTAAATTTCTAATAGGTTTTGAAATATTCAAAAAATGTTCACAGTTTGCTTTCTTTTTCAGAGGCGTGAACGGATGGCGATGATGGAAAATGGCGACAATTAAATTAAATAGGCGACCATAAAGATAACAATTACAAAACATACTAAAGGAAATAGTAAGAAGATACAACATAGACGTATACGAGCTGGTTCTATGGTAACAAATCTAATAGGAATTATCGCTAATTAGAAACATACACTTGCACTAAGTTAACTATTACTTTACTATAACTATTAGAATCTTAACAAAAAACAACAACACAAATCATCATAATGTTTTTCTTATATTCTTATAGCGTTAAAGGATATTAATATGACAAGGAGTCTTTTGTGAGAAGGGTTTAAGGTTTCTTTTTAATAATATCACTTGTGACTTTTTTGTGATGGTTTTTGAAGGCTTATATTGTTCAAATATTCTTAATTAAATTAGCCCATAAAAAAGACACATATCCTTCTCCTTCCCACTCCATTTCGTTATTTCCCTAATCTATTGTTTCTTCCCATATCTATTACATGGGAAATCCGGACAGATTTAGCGCTTACATTCAGGTAACCAGCTTCTTTATCGACTAAGAAAAAAAAAATTGAAAAAGTTTACAAACTTTTGGAGACTTATTGCTGTGTAGTTACCATTTACACCACACCAATTAGCTAAAATTTCACCTACTTATCATTAGTTTGTAAATACCCTTTGTGGTGCTAAATAAACATTCTTTCTTACTTTCTTTTCCTTTTATACGGCAAGAGAATTTGTACGTGAAAACGCTTTATCTTATGCTTTAGTCTTTACGATGGTGTCTCCAGTGACAGTCTGACGCGGGTCCGGCCGGTCGGCTGCGATATTCTACCTATTTCACCGACTGTCGCCTTTGCGGCGTTCCAACTTTCTTCTGATAACAGAATGGGTACTCGTGTTATGTTGTCTTGAATATTAATGGAATATTACTATATTTTTCTTTTCGTTAAAACCACTTGTAGAATTTTTTTCGAGTAAGACTTCATGTGAAAAATAGCTGCATTCTTTTGATTCATAGTTATTCTAAAACAATTTACTTTTTTTTGGACTTATATTTTCTGCCTTTTTAAATTGAAAAACATAAATAATCTAAACAAATAATATAAAGAGCAAAAAATTTCTCTATTCATAGTTTTAAAGATGATTGTGTTGTAAATTGTTCAATGTCAGCCTTTTTTATTAATTCCCATCTATTTGTCATAATATTTTAGTCATAGAGTAATTCAAAAGAAAACTGTTTTTAGTATAATAATCATGTACGTACGTAAAATCACAAAAAAATGCTTCAAGCGACTGCTATTTTTTATATTTTTCTACACTGTTAATATATAATTAGTTATGAAATGTAACTTAATACTGTTACGGTACTTTTGCAAGCCCCGTAATGAATTCAGTTTAATAAGATTTGTTACCGCGCCCTCTATCGTTGAGTAGCAGTAAACAACTTGTAAAGCTTAACATAGAGGCCGCTGTTTTTACTGTTGCAAGTTCTAATAAGATCGCTAATACATTATGAGAATAATATGTTTATTTAAAAGGATTTGTCTGATTAGAATAACTGCTTTAATAAACATAAGTTTTAGTTGCTTGTTTCGAAATAGTAACAACAACGTTAATACGTCATGGGGAGTTGCGTTTTTCTAAATAATTTTCTCCACCTAACTACCTCACCATAAGCAGTTCAATTTAAATTAGCAACGCGTTAAAGAGAACTAAAATTCCAATAACAACGCTGTAAGAGAACCGTTCGTAACAACCGTTTATATGCAAACGCTGGAAGTTTAAAAGTTTAGCGAAAGTTGTGTCGGGCGATGTGTAAAAATGCAACTTCAAGCGAGTGAAAGTGGCGTGTCTTTGCAGTTCAGGCTATTTACATAATTCATAGTTTTCAGTGTCACTTTCCTACTTTTCGCGTAGTGATTTTGTTTTACATTTTACACGGTTTGATGGGATTGTTTAAGTGCTTGTAATTGTTTTTTTTTTTTTGATGTAGAATATAATATAATAGAAGTAATAATCGCCATCATCATCATCATCATCATCATCAGCCATTATATGTTCCCACTGGTGGGACACAGGCCTCCTATGCCATAATCCACCACGTCGACATGTCGACGAACTTTTTTGATTCTCGGACATACCGGTTTCCTCACGACGTGTTTCCTTCACAGTTTTAAGCAGTGGTGATGTTATCTACATGTGCAGATAAATTGAAAAATCAATTTATTTACTGCATGCTCGCCCGGTCTCGAACCCCGACTTATCGATTTTGAAGTCCGAGGTTCTCACCACTGAGCCATCTCCTTGAAGTAATAATAATGCTTAGAAAATTTTTCCGTTTTTAATTCTGTTTTTTTTTTACAAAAGTATCGACCTATAAATTGGCGTGAGATACACAGTTGTTTTAATTAAGAATTATGATGAAATTGGATGTTTTTTGATTTTGATGTGTCTATATTATTTAAGGCATTTTTAGAATTTGTTTACAGAATTCATATTCATTCATTTATTCACCGTGTCGAACTTTCTGTAGTGATAATTTGAATTCGTTGAATAAAGTTGTAGGTAAAATAGATCTGCCTTTTATCATACCTATATTAACATTAGGTATTTAGTTAAGTATTAAATGTTACATTTTTTAATGTCTATACGCAAAAATAATTACTCTCTCTTATTCTTTAAATTCAGAAACTTATGTGATTGCTTTTTTATTCTTTATATTTCAAGTTCCCATTAAATTTTCAAGAATTGATATATTTTTCTTCATATTTGTAACTCATTGTATTGTATTGCTTTTAAGTGTCATTTACTAAAAGTTCTTAGTCATTCTTAGTGTTAACTTATTGCAAAAAAAATAATACAAAATATATCTAATACATCATAAGAATTAAAATTATAACTACACGTCCTATTTAATACAATAATTATCTTTAACAAAATACCAAACAACCTTGAAATTGTCAGTTACCACACAGGAGCCACTAACTTTGACTTTAGAAAAAAATCGTGAATCATAAGAGTCGGTTCTCACAGAAAAAGTTATGAGGTAACAAGCACAAAAAATTAAGTTGATTTTATGACCTCCTTAGTCGGTTGAAAACAGTCACCAATATATCTATTCAGCAAATACTAGTTACGAACGCGCCCACAACGTAACATCACGAGCGTCCCATACCGTCAATTCCCATTCATTTCCCGACAAAAACTCACTTAGTGAGCTGTTAAAATGGGCGGCGAGCGAATATCCGCCGAGATTGGCTCGCTGATTGGTTCTGAGTGAATGATTGAATACGTTCTGTGGTCGACTTAGGTCTTGTACTGAACTATCCGTATAGGTTTCTCGAGTACAGGGTGCTTATCCTGGTTTTAAATTGGTTGACATGTTGTGTCAATTATAGGGTATATATGTCTTTTTGTTCATGATACAAATGGAACTCTCTTCCACCGTCGGCATTCCCGGATCACTAAAATTTACAACTCTTCAAGTCCAGCGTGAATAGGCTTCTACTAGGCAGGCGTGCCCATTCATAGATCGCATCCCTGCTTAATATGAGGTAGATAGCGGTCAAACGTCTGCCTATTAAATATAAAAAAAAAATCATTTCTAATTATTTTTTATGCTGATTTTCTCTTTATAATAATTAAAATGTAGCTGTTGTCTAGTCCCTTTGTTCTAACAATCTCGCAAATAATTATTGAACAAGAACTCAATAAGTGGACGGTAATGAGAATCTAACTGGATTACAGAATGGTGTAAAAATCGTTTTAATTGCACTCGCAAATGATACAAAAAGATTTGAACCCGAGGTGTAGGCACACAAAACGAATTATTTTTCACAATAAAACATAAAAACCTGTGAAGTGAGCGGTGGGAGACTCATTTTCATATATTTTGTAGTCTACGAAAATTAAATATTTGCAGGGAGATCAATGAGAAATAATATGAAAACATAATGGCGATTTTATTTATTTCAGTTATTTATATATCGATGGCATCTTCGATAGAAATAATTATAAAAAAATAAAACGGTAATAAAAAAATTTAGAATTGCTATATATTAGATCAAAATTAAAAACGAAAAGAATGAAATTTGTATAATATGTAAGTAGCTGTTCGCCCCGGTTTCCCATGGTACATATATAGCCTATGTCGCTCAGCGAAGTTGCAGCTGAATGGTGAAATAATTTTTAAAATCAGTCCAGTAGCTTTTGAGTTTATCCATTACAAACAAACAAAATACAAATTCTTCCTCTTTATAATATTATTGTAGATAACATTTAGAAACACGCTATTATGTTTTTTTAATTAAATAGGTACCTATTTTTAGGTATTAACTACAAATGATTACTTTATCATTATATTAATTAATTATTCACATGTTTTTTGCCTATCATTTGACTTAGATTTACAGAATTAAGAAACATATTACAACCTTCGTATCCTATTATAGTGAATTTATAAATAATATCCTCAAAAAATATATCAAGATTCATTATTAGTAGGTTCGTTTAGTCTTTTCTAAAATTATTCGATACCTACATTTCATGTTTCCTTCAAAAAACTAGATTAATGCTATCACACCACAGAACCACAACCCCACAGAAAACAGTGTGAAATAGTAGCATGCTGCTGTGTATCGTTTGGGGAGTGAGAGTTTTTTATGCCATAGCGGGCAACTGAGCTGGTGGTTCGCCTGATGGTAAGCGATCACCACCGCCCATGAACATTCGCAGAGGTAGTGCCCCTGCGAATGTGCCGCCCGCTTCTAAAGGATAAAGGAAAAGAAAAAGATTGACGACTGAAAAGAAGGAATGGACTGGAACGGGTGAGGAAAAGGAAGAAGAAAGGGCCACTGCTCCCCCCCCCCCCCCCCCCCCCCTCACCGTACGAAATACAGTGGCATGCCACTATTTCACGCCGGTTTTCTGTGGGGGTGTGGTACTTCTCCGGTGCGAGCTGGCCCAATTCGTGCCGAAGCGTGCTCGACTCCCACAATAAATCATATCCTATACTTACCCTTACAAAAAAAATGAATGCTAACTACATTGTTCTTGTATGTCGTACCACTAATATTGTGTAAACAAATATAATCTACTGCTTGAAGTTAGTCCAATTTAAAATATAATTCAATATGACAGAGCAGCAATTGGAAACGCCCTTATTAATAAGTTACGGAAGAAACTGATTTGAAGGCAGTCTGTAGTGTATACGGGACCTTATAAGACTGTTTGAATATCTAAGAATTCTATTTTACTTTTGTTTTCAAGCTAAATTTCTGCCCCCATAGCAATGGGAATTTCCTTTAAAAATAAATCGTAATTTAATCGGTAGTTTTTGTGTGATCTATTACGAAACATAAGACAGACAGATATTTTAATCGTATTTCTGAGTTCGTATCGATCCTGAATGTTTTTTATTTTTAATACTAGCTGCGCCCCATGCTTACACCGGCGAAAGTCCGTATCCCATTGGAATATCGGGATAAAAAGTTGCCTATATGTTATTCCAGTGGTCCAGCTACGTACCAATTTCATTGCAATCGGTTTAGTAGGTTTTGCGTGAAAGAGCAACAAACACACACACATCCTTACAAACTTTCGCATTTATACTATTAGTAGGATAGGATATTTTCAATGGGTAAAGTTTTCAGTTCTCTAAATTCATTGCAAATAAATAAGATAGCTTCTTACTTATAGCAGTTCTGTTGAGTTTCGACATTAACAACAATTAGCATATATAACCGGATTTCTTAATTTAACTACTTCATAAAACGCCTTTTGTATATACGCTTCAAGTGAGTGAGATATATGAAATAATTGCTGCTCTCCTCACCCGTAGTATATATATTTGTACTACGTCACTCAGTAAAGTTGCATGCTTCTAATGATAAAAGAGTTTTTGTTATCAGTCCTCTTTATTATATAAGTGATCGTCGATCACTTATATAATAAAGAGGAATTTAAATAAAAATAAATAAAAAGAGGAAATAAAATTAAAATATTATAAAAAGGATTTTTCATTTTGGATTTTTTGTATGTTGTTATGTTTTCACGCAAAACCCACTGGACTGATAACAAAAACTCTTTTATCATTAGAAGCATGCAACTTTCAATCAACATCGATTCAACATCGATTATATATAATTAGGTACAATAAAAAATCATGTGAACATGAACGTTTGTAGAGATTCGTGACACTAAAAGATTTTTTTATTTATTTATTACTATGTTATTTACTTACCAAATTTAGTTTTTATGGTACCGTCTGTAACTAGATAATTGGTCTGGTTAAAATTTTGACTTTGCACCTATTGCTGCAGGTACTAAAATAATGCAAACAGCAGATGAATGCGATTCAGAATTGAAATATGTTCTTATAATAAAACAATTATAGTTTGGCCCCGGTACTAAAAAGCCTTAATCGCGTGGATATGGGGCGAGCCCCCCAAGATGATATTCATTATCATATCAATGAAAATTCATCATCGTGAACCTGATTCCACTTGATGGACAGCGGCCATCTATGCCTTTAGGTCATAATCCTCCACGCTGACCAAGTGCGGGCTTGCATGTCACATGTTGTCGAACTTTGATTATTCGTCAAGCCGCTACCCTCACGATGTTTTCCTTCTCCGTTACCAGCAAGCGATGTATAATTTGAAGATAAATTGAAATAATTGTATTTCTTCCGGACTCGAACTCCCGACTTTTCGCTTCTAAGCCCGGAGTCCATAGAGCCACCTCTAAAAAAACCGGTTATCGATATTGAAGATATACTGTATTCTATATTTACAGTGCCTTATAATTATAAGAACTTTTCTTCACAAACCTGTAAGAAATGACCTGTAAAAAACCAAATGTTAAAAAAAAAACATTATTTTATAGTTATTCTGCTGTGTTTCTCAGTAGTTAGGATGAACCATCACGTGTTATCATAAAAATATGTATTAATAACGTATATCGATATCTCAGTCACAAAGAGTAAAACTCTTTGAGCCGATAACCCTTTGAAGATGTCTCATTATTTCTGCTCCCTCACGTGAAACAAATTCTATTCACTTTCTACCCACCTTATATGCATTTTTTTGCGGGTAAATTGCAATTTGTGGACATAATGATGTATTTATTAATTGAAATATCTAGAAATATTGGTGAACTCAGTGATTAGAGACCGAACTGAATAGGCTTTTTATTTGGAGTAAAGAAGGCAGAAAGCCTAATGATGCAGTAAATAATTATAAGCTTAGAATTAATGAACATGAACTCGTTGTTAATTAATAAATATTTTATTGTTTCAGTTAATTGATTATAAATTATTTTATTAGCCCTTATACCCAATGTATAATATTTAATTTTTGATGATCATGAAATATGTTTTAAACTCAGGAGCATTCCCTTTAATGCTAACGACACTAGCAGTCCGTTCGGTACATATAGCACTCAAGAATCACATACATCCAACGGTGAAAGAATTTTCGAAATCGGCTCCCTAGATCCTGAGATAAACGCGTTTAAACAAACACACTCTGCAGCTTCAGAAATACCTTAGATTGAGTGTTTAATTTCGAAATGAATCAGGAAAACACCACACACGATAACCTTAAGAATTACATTAGGGAAATTTATAAATACATACACGCATATACCCGCATATACTCTAAGGAACTCATCACACACGCACAGCGCTAATATTAATCATTCGTGGGCCGGATTGCCGCTCATTAATCATTGGGCGGCGGCAATCTGAACGACTGGGGAGCTTTTTGTTAATTAATCTATATGTTATGTATCATCTTACATACAAGTTCGTCCCTGGTTGTGTTTGATTCTATTTTGATGGTATATAGAACGTTTAAAGAGCGAAAACGCTCATTGAGCGAAAAAATAGCTCTTTGTAGTCACAGAAATTCTTCATTGTTTATTTTTAATGTATTTACATTGGAGCCTCATGACAGGAGGTGACGTGTTCTGTACATGAATAAGTTTATATTTATATATATCTTTGAATAAATATTTTTTTATCGAAAAAGTAGATCGTCTTAAAATTTTCAGAACCTGACTAAATTAAAAATTAAGCACATGGTAGACACCAGCTTTCAAATAAAAAATGAATCATATATATCGTTACAACCAGTAATAAGCTATAATAACGAACACAAACAGTACAATTTAGTTGATCTCTTTTTTTGAAGACGATTGGAAATACATTTTATTATTCAGTTACTTATGCGTGGCACAGGTTTTCGACCAAATTCAACCAGATCTATGCCCGGCAGTAATTAAACATTCAATTACTTAGATTCTCGTCGTGGCGACCATTTGTACAAAATTTCACTGAAACTAAATGACGTACCTATTTACCTAGACCTTTCATATAAAAAAAAAAGAATTGTATATACCACATGCATAGCTTGTCCCTTGTAAGAGACCAGTCAAAATCGGCATTTTTTAATTGAAAAACTGTATGGAGTAAGCCTTCCGCTAGTGGTTTTTCTCGCATACTTACATTAAAAGTTATGGTGAAACCGCCCCCCATGCAATCCATCCCCCCGTTTCGTTCTCTTCGAGTTGGAGTTTTACCAAAAGAAATGGTCAGGCCCTTTCGATAATATAGCATCTTTCTATGGAGTCTAGTTCATCCTAATCCATTTAACGATATTGTAAAATCCATAAAAAAAAACATTTGACACGAGATCTCTTTTGAATAATAATTGTAAAAAGCGTATCGAGTGAAAAAGTCATTGTAGCAACCTTTATTTAACGTTTGTTTAAAGTATGAAGGTGTCCTTTTATTTATTATACAAGTAATCAATATTTGAATACGTAACTTGGTAATAAAGCAATGTTATTTTAAAACCTGTTACATTATAAATTATGGTTTATTTCTAGTTAATACTTCACGCAAACCTTTATAATTAAACAACAAAAACCTCCACAATTATGTACAATAAAAACCAGCATAGAATTGCGTATTAAACTCAGCTCTCACACATAAGGCCACAAAAACAATTACACCCACAACCCACTGTCAAAATTATGACTCGCAGAATGACCACGCAGAATGCTGACAAAATTCGTTCAGACGGGGGTCGCCCTACACCCCACACCCCCTTGTGGTATGTCCCCCATCGTCTAGGTATGTGCGCAAATTAGGAACTCTATCTACATCCAAGAACAATGGTGTTGGAGTAATAAAAATAAAAGAATTTCCCTTTACAATTTTAGTTACATTGTAAGGTAGGAATGGCGTTTTATTACAATGTCTTACAGGACAATGGAGCTACATTCTCATAAAATAATAAACAGTTACGGTCTTGATTAACCGACGATGTTATGGTTTTCTATTCTTGCGCTTTGCGACCGTATTATTAAAACGTTTTATGCTTTTTTATTTCATAGGCGCACGCTTATTTCAAGCGATTCACTTCACACGTAATTTTTTTACCGTTTACAATTGAGTGTTACTATAAAAACCTTAAATACAAGAAATATTTATGGTTTAGGAACGTGAATGAAGGTTTAATTAATATGGATTTCAGCAACGGGCAATATTTATGTGCTAGTGTATAAAAATACTTGGTATATAAAGGTAATACCCACAATCAAATAAATTCGTTTGAATTCAGATTAGACACATATATGTACTCTGATTTTTATGAATCTTAATCTGAAAGTTATTTATGAATGTGGCTTTCATGAACTCCAATATTGAGGATATATCTATATATCCTCAATATTTTTTATTTGTAAGCAGATAAACAAGCATACTTCTAAAATAGACTTTAATCCAGCGAGCGAAAAGACACACTCACTTAATCATATTTATATAATGTAATAAAAATAATCTTAATATTATATTGCGGTCATAATATATCTTAAATAGTTGTGGAAGAGGACTGTGGAGCCCAGGGCCAAATGCAAAGTCCCTAAAACAAACTTAAATACATTTGTTACAATTATTGCTTAAACTTTGGAAGTGGATACGTTACATCGTATCGTATGATATATATTTATTGCGTGTTTTTTAGAAGTTTATGCGGATTTTAGCAAACAGGTTCCTTGAATGAAACAGATACATAGATATAGTTGCAAAAATATGAAATGCTAATACCCGCAATGTTTTTTAACTGATCAAGATGTTTCAGACTTTGATTAAAAGAACACTTAAACGAAATGTCAAATTCTTTGTTTAACTTTTAACGAAATGTCAAAAATTAAAAAAAAACAGAGCATCATACCTAAATGTCACAGCGGCAAAATAAATAAAATTGCTTTTTAAAAGTTATTAAATACTTAATTAACACATACCTAAGAACTATAATCCCATGCACTTATCACAGTAGTGTCCACTATACAGAATACATAACGCAGACACCCCACACTCCCCAAACCGCACTGGTAAGGACAGAGCATGAATATGCGCTTTAACCCTTCAGGTCCATGCGGCAATTATTCAAACAGAATAGTTTAACAGAAAGGATTGTGAGCATTGTTATCCACTTCTGAATAATCTTAAACGCACACTGCTTTCACTTGAATATCGACTTTATGGACCTTGGCATAAAGAGTAATAATTGATTGAATATTTGGTGACAGATAGGGTAATATGAGCAGTGTTAAATGGGTACAAAATTTTCTTGTATTTAGAATATTTATACATTTGTGTTGTGAACACGGACAGCGGTGCGAATGAGTTCATAGCTAGGTATATAATAAATGGTGATTTAGTACGGTGCGGTTCGTAATAGGCAAAGATTTTACCGGAATTAGTGCGCCGCCATTTTGCCGGATGCCGTCTCGGATAGGAGGTTTTATTGGGATTATTTATTGGTCTCGGTTATGTACTTACAAATCACGTTAAATCCTTTTAATATTTTACCTCAGTTTCGTGTTGGTGTATAGAAAGCATCTGTTGTCTATGAAATAAAAAAAAAAAAAAGAATTGGCGCGCTACTTTTTGAAAGTTACTTTTAATTTGTCGTGTCACGTGTGATATTTATATATAAACGAAAAAGCTCGGTAATTAAGAGTGTGATTATCAAAAAGTTATTAAAAGTTGTCGTCGTAAGTCGATCAAATATAACCGGTCCACACAATGGATGCTGGGCTATTCCATCAGGTGAGGGTCGTGATCTTCATATTACAATGGGATGTATGAGATTCGGTCATTGGTCAATCGGTCATAGGTCATCGGGATGCTGCTATTCTCGATTTCAAAAGGGAGATTTAATTGAGAGGTCAGAGATATAATAAGGGTTAAAATCTTTTATTATCACATTCATTACGAATGTATTAACATTTTATTATGATATATTTAAAATTGAATTAATATTATTTATTTATAATTTGGTAATCTTTTATTAGTTTTATTATTAGGTGTTTTTTATAATACATGATGCAGTATAATATTTTTTTACATAAGGTTCACAAGTAACTTTCTCTGGAATACAAAGTGATATTAAATGCGTTATATTTCATTATACTTAGTATAAATGAATACCAATTAGATTTGAATTTTCGTAAGGTTGCTTTTGTGTGAGTTTCAATGTCCTAAATTCGTAGTTCGTTCTCCTCTTATCCGTAGATATATTCTGATGTTAAATGAGTCAGAAAGAGATACCGTCAAGAAACCGCTTTATGACGACACAAGATACAAGGTAGAAAAGTATGAATTCGATAAGAGCACTACAAAATCTATGAAATTATTCATTTTGAGAACTACCGGTGCAGTTACCTGGAAAAAACCGTTTTTTGAACCTAATGACTGGACTATGTGGACGGTGTCAAATAAGTACAATATAACAAAAAATTGCGCAGTGGGGCGTTTTCTCGTTTTTATTATGTCATAGAGCGGGCAACTGAGCTGGTAGATCGCCTGATGGTAAGCGATTATCCATTGATCACCTATGAATTTCGCACTGTGGCGCAGCGTTGCCCGCAAGGGGCCAGGGATAAGGAAAGGATTGGCGACTGAATATTAGTGCGAATTGTGATTTATCATAAAATAATATATTTTCGTCGTGCAGTGGAACTAAAATAGGCGTCATGTGATATTCAAATAAGTCCACCGGTTGATGTTGTTTCTGTCACACATTTAGTATAATTCCAAAGAGGCAAAACGATCTTTATTATAATACTGGCTGCGCCCCGCGTTTTCACCCGCTTAAGTCTGTATCTCATAGGAATATAGGGATAAAAAGTTGCTTATGTGTTATTCCAGTTGTCCAGCAATCTCCGTATGCAATTTCATTGCAATCGGTGCAGTAGTTTTTGCGTGAAAGAGTAACAAACATCTATACATACATACATAGTACATCCATACATACTTACAAACTTTAGCGTTTATAATATTAGTAAGATTAAATCAACTGATTTTACAAGTATCTATTGTATATACAGACTAAAAGGGTCACTGAACCATTTTTCGACAGTATTCAGTTAATTTTCCGACATAATTTGGACAAGTATCGATATTGTAGTGAAATGTTCAACCCGAACTAAACCTACTTGAAATTTAGAATCCATTGAGTATTGGTTATGTTTTGATTTTTATATTGAATTAGCAAATAATTATTTTTGATTACACCCTTGATATAAAAATGCATTTATTTTTCAAACAACTTCAAGCATTTCTGATTGCCTATAAAAATAAAAAAAAACTGCTCGGGCAACTAATTAAAAATAAAAAACACTGCAGTTATTGCTACCGAAGAGGCAATCTCAGGTCATACTTACAAGCACTAGATAAAAATGTCCGGATATTTTTCGGTCTAACGGCTATAAAAGCCGGTTAGCCTACAGAGTCGGACTTGATTAATATTTCTTCTTTTTTATTTTATTTATATCTTCCCCATTATTCAGACGATGTTCTTCTGTCTAGAGAAATTGTACCCAGGTACACGGTGTATTGCATAATAATTATCGTGTTATTTTGCGTTTTTAGGAATACTTATTTGAAACTAGCTTTTTTCTCTAAATACCGGAGGCCCATATCCTTTTCCTTACCCTTTCCAGTCCTTTCCTTTATTCCTCTCGTCATAGATAGGATCGACTGGGCGCCATATTGTGACGTCATATATGTTAATTCAAACGAAGCAGTAACTTTTGTATTTAAATTTGATCTAAGAGTAAGGTTAATAAATTTAACCGTTATTGATAAAAAAGTATTTCCAGTATTTTCCGTTCCTATTCTTATTTGGATCGAATAATACTACTTATTTAATTTTTTTTTTCAATAGTGCATCTTTCGCAACAATCAATTCAAATCAAAGATCGTATGTATTAATCTACAATCTAAGATTTAACCTGTCACCATTTAAATAGTAACTGGACCATTTCTGTTCATTAAATATTGTTAAAAGAGTAATTGCAATGCAATATAGATGTACTAAATAACCCCAAATAGTAGATTTTTTTTTATTTGTATGTTTGTGCGTTGCGTAAAAGTCATAGCGCAGAGGGCCTTTCCTTCAAAAATCCACGAATTATAAATTATAGCCCCCACGAACAGAGCCGCGGGCGGAAAGCTATATTTGTAATAAAAATGAATAGGATGACTAAGTATATAGTGTAGGTATTTTTTATAATAAAACCATAATTAATTTTACAATTAAACTAAACCAAAAATTTTATATACATATAAAAATAATAAGGGTTTATGAATAGACCATTTGTTTTATCATCTCATACACAAATAGTCTCTCTTTTATATACTAACTAGCTGCGCCCCGCGGTTTCACCCGCGTAAGTCCGTATCCCGTAGGAATAGAGGGATAAAAAGTTGCCTATATATTATTCCAGTTGTCCAGCTGTCTACGTACCAAATTTCATTGCAATCGGTTCAGTAGTTTTTGCGTGAAAGAGTAACAAACACACACACATCCTTACAAACTTTCGCATTTATAATATTAGTAGGATTAGTAGGAAGAACCTATGATAGCTATAATAGTTTCTTAGTAAAGTATTAAAGTTACCTTCCATACTCTCGAGCTATAATTATTATCAACCTGCAAATAAACAGCTGAATCACAATATAATTCACGCAAAAACATAGATACGTCTAAATCCGAGTACACACAGTAGTCCCAACTTAACAAAACCGACTGTAAAGTTCGTCCCAGCGCATTGGTCGTCCCTTGTCCTCCCACCGCCACCCCTTGGTTCCGAATTAATTGCAATCAAAAGGAAGGACACGAGTGTAGTCCGACCCTAACTTTGTGTGCCATGTTGAAAATTTGCTTGCCGAGTCCGATTGTTAATGTGTGCGTCGGTGTTATGTGTGTGTGCGTTACGTTGAGAGTTCGGATCGTCGATGTATTGGTTATTGATATTTATTGGGAGAGTATCTTTGTTAAAATGTTTTCTAGATAATTAATGGTTAATGAAAACCCTGTTAATATCATATTTTGTTTGAAATCCTATGTCTGTTACTAGTGTTACTTATATTAATACAAATGATTATATTTTATTTTTTAATACGCCATTTTTTACCTTAGTCGGTTCTCAACGCTTTTGTTTAGTAAAAAAAGTTTTTATGTACACCACAATCGATAGAAATATGCATTCCAACTTTAAAAGAAAATGGAATAACTCCCGTTACAAATAACTGAAAAACGAACGTTATTACCCAAAACTAGCCATAACCGAGATCGCTATCAATACGATAAGAAAGCCTTCATATACGATTCTCGGAAACTCCATTAATATTTCACAATCCTCCAAACTGGGGGCCTTTCTAAACAGCCTATGGTCTTCTAAAGTTATTCTAACTTCGGAGTTCGGAAGGTTACGCTTTGGGAGCGTGGAAAGATTACTTTGGGATGAGGGGAGCCTTATCTACAACTTACATATATTAGGCTTTTTGATAACACTAAAACATATTGTTTAAGCAAAGTCCCTTGGGTGCTCATTTATCTTAATGATGTACGAATTGTTAAGCTTCGGTTGTGGAGCTTGTATGGACGGATATGTCTTTGATGTAGGACTAGTCTAACTACTATAGTGTTTATGGTATTTTTATAAAACCGAATTAGTGTACCATATGAGTGTCTTATTGGCTTCAGTTGGGTACTTAGCTTTAGTTTTTTGTACTTCGTGGATTTTTGATGAGGATTAGTATGACATGTTTTACGATTTTTATATGTACATCTCATCAACTTTTGAACCTTATATTAAAAAATGCATAGACCTTTGTTAAAAATATATTTGTTATATAGAAAAGGTCCGGTTAAATTTATATTACATCTATAGGTTTTAATAAGCGTGGGATAAATCTATGTGGTATTTATTTTAATTAGATTTTGTATCTTTTCTTTATTTGACTTAAATCTCCTTAATATATATAAATTACGTGTCACATTGTTTGTCCGCGATGGACAGAAGTCCATCCAGTATAGTTTAGGAAAACTACTGAACCGATTTTAATCAAATTTGCACACCATGTGCAGTTTGATCCAACTTAAAAGATAGGATAGTTTACATTATTTCAATTACGATGAATGACAACCGGGCGGTAGTAATAATATAATTCGTTAACTTTGTGCAGATTAATCTTTTCTCGGCTAAAATATTTTTTTTTACTAAATGACCAATGGATATGGAGATAAGTGTTCTTAAAATTGGTTTTATTTTCAAATTTCTTGCTTAATTAATTCAAACATTGTATTGATAATTACCAATTATTACAGTCAATAATTGTAATGTCAGGTTTCATTGTAAACAATCACAACAAAAACGTATGCTGTAAAAGGAGAAGATATAAACAGTAAATTTTTTATTATTAAAACTGTTAATATAAATAATAATTAATAATTAACAATTGGCAATTGCAATAATTGGCTTTTCGTCCCTAAAAATAAATGTATCATTACTGCAATAATTTATAGCAAATATCAGCCATTTTTGCATGACCATATCTTTTGATACTTCGGACGTTTAAGCTTATAGAAGCGTTGATACCATTTGCAACTACTGTCTTTGTTGTGGTGACCATGATTTAGTTTGAATTAAGACGCTGCTTTATTTGTTTAATATCGTATAGCTTAGTTAATAAACGTTTTTTTGTTACAGGTACGGCGGCTGAATTCGAGAAGAGCTTTTAAATACAAAATGACGAAATTATGAAATTAAATAACCCGGAATACTTGGTAATAAGCGTAAAATTTTCAAATTGATCTAATCCCTTATTTTTAAATGAGAAAAACATATGATATATGTACTAATATAGAGCTAAATTGGCTAAAACTATATACCTAATTCACTGCCATTTTTTGTTACTATTAAATATTTCAATTGATCGTGCAACTCGAAGCGTGCCCGTCAATGATTTCTGATTACAATCAATAGAATGCTATGCTTCCGAGTGAACGGAAAAAAACGAGTGTACGTTAGTCACGTCATATTATTTACCCCAATTAATTAACCATTAACCATTTGAAAAGAACAACAAATAAATTATTATCAAAAAAAGAGAAGAAATTCTATTACTGTGGCAGGATCATGGGTGGCCGAGAGGCTAGGCGTTGCTACGGTTAGGCAAGAAACGCAGGTTCGAATCCTGCCTCGTGATCAAATTTTTTCTATTCTTTCAAAATTTCTCAAATTATTATCATTTAGATTTTATAAAAACTAGCAGGTGATTAAGCCAAAATGTGTACTTTTATATCGGTACTTAAAGTTCAAAACGGCCTGTCACCCCACCACTCATGTATACGTAGCCAAGTCGAGGCAACGAGATTTTGACCAATTTACAGCGTGCCAAGTGGAAAGATAAGCTAATACGGCTTAGCAGGGGCTCTATTGGAAAACTAATTTTGCATAAATACATGCTCGTTGTGATTACTGATAGCTATCGACTATAATATAGGTGATGACGCGTGATGATCAGTTTATGTTTGTTTAAAAGGGACAGGTGATTCTTTATTTGAATGCATGATATCCATAGATTTATCATTAAATGACTATATAGCTAACAAAATATTCCATATTATTTTTGTGTATAGAAATATTTATGTGATAAATAATAAATTCGTGTTACAGCTTGATTAAAATGATAGGGACAGATGAATAAATAAAATTCTAGTGTTTTCTCGGAAGGTAATTTGCATAAATATCCTTAAAAATTGCATGTTCTGTATTAGTTTTATGGAGTTGTAGTAAAACATTTCAAGTACAAAATAAACATTTGATATTTAGACTTCGTCGTGTCATTGTGAAATTGAACAACAACTTTTCGATATACCTTAATCTATATAGCGGACTAATGACTTGAAGGCACGCGCCTGGCCGAGGGGTGACCAGCAAGGGACGAAAATTTCCTAAAGGGTTACCCTAAAACTGGGGACGAGCGATAATTAATGCCTTAAACGATTGTTCATGCCGCTAGCACAATGCGAAATTCAACTCTGCGCACCGGGGAATAAAGCCCAATGTTTGGTCAGATGTTTCGCTACGTTTGGTCCAATTTTATAGTCAGGGGTGGCAAATAATAAGAGGTTTAGGTACATACGAAGTTGGGAGCGAGTTGTTGATGAATGACACTCCACGGACCCATTGCCCTTCGGATGTTTTAAGTGGGTTGGGATAAGAAATGTCGGATATCTAGTGAAATATTTGTTGGGTGTGTGGAATCAGATATTGTGTTTGTCTATAGCAAGTAATTAATATGTAAAGTTGGTGATATTGCTTTGTTCTGATTGTTGATCTGGGAGGTCTGCTTTCAATGGCGTGACGATTTAACATAAGTAATGTTTGTTGCTAGCTTAATGCGCATGGCTTCGCTTGCTTTAAATAATCATTTAAAAAATTAAATTAAAGTTTCAAAGGTAGCTGATAAATACATATTTATTTCGTTTTTATGCTTTTAGTTATATAATCTTTATATTTGTTTAGTTATATAGCTACGTACCAACCATTCATATGTAATAATCTTGGAATATTATCCGGCAGTTTTAATTTTTTATTTCATATATTTATAAGATACATTTTACTTAATATCGTAATATTTTATATCACGAATTAAGCATAAAGTAATTTTTAGAAGTTATTTAAAAATATCGATTAAAATAATAAAGCATTCTTTTACAATTTCCAGGAATCTCATGCGTTGAAATAACGTGGTATTGTTTCGTTGATTTTGGTGCTTTGTTGGTGTTAAAACAAAGCTTTCTATGTAATATTACTACACGGAAAATGGAACGTATTTAATTGATTCGTCATAAAATCAAATATGAATCAATGTCTATCGCTCAACATAAGAACAACACACGCTTTTAATACAAACAGAGAAATTAGGCGAACCGTAACGTAATAGTGAGGTTTTTATCATCTACGATGAGTAAGACTTATTACATAACCCTCCACCGCTATGATGACTCGAACATATGTCAGGGGTCCACATTAGCCCGGCTAATTATCACACTTTGACAATAAGCCCCAACTTTCCTAATTGCTCGTTAGTATTTGATAGCGCTGAAGGGTTAGCTGTCATATTTTTGAAGTTTGCGGCTAAATTATCATCGCTGCGATGTTTTGAGCTGAAAATTAATTTAACTTAATAGCCAAGGTACGTAGAAATATAGCTCTTCTATAGTTCTTTATAAGTTCTGGGTGGTAAATGCCGTTATTATATACGTTTTCTGAAGTTTTATATTTTCATCAATGTTTTATTCTGTGGTTGATAATGATACATTTTTATTGTTGAAACATTGTTTGCGATGGTGTTAATCCATTTTAGTTACTATTTTCTCTAGAGAAAAAACAAATTGTGCCAGAACAAATAAATAATATACTTAGATAAAAATAATCGTTTAAAAAGCGCATAATCATCTTTGCTATTGAGATATATCGCGGTATAGATAACGGAGATTGTACTTGCCAACCCATTTATAGCTAGGTACACTTCAAAGTTACCAAGATATGTGGCGAAACAACTTCAGACGTAAATAAACACCAAATTCCACCCAGAGGCGCAGTAACACATTAGAATTTTAACTCCACGCTTCTGTAACATTAACCAATTCCAATCACGACCAAGATCCGCATATTCCAAGTTCGTAGAAAGGGACGGAAGAGAGTGTTATAGTAAATTAGAGAGGGACAGTCTTGAGCTTCTACATGGGTCTGACATAATGATATATTAATTTCTGTCGCGAGCTCCCATTGTTTTGGTAGGTATTTTACGATGTGACGCATGGTCATTATGTTTTCATAGTTCCATAAAGGCTTGAATTTCAATGGCGTCTGCTTGTCGTTTAGTGCTTTGTGCGTTTAATGATCGGGTTATATGCGATATGATGAATTGGCCGCTTATTTACTTGATATTTTGCGGGGTTTGTCACGTAATTACAAATTTTGTTTTGAATGGAAATACTTTGGAATATGACTCTTACATACCTTTATATAAGGGACTTCAGAATGATTAGACCGCAATATTTTCTTTTCTTAATATCCCCCTATATATTTCAATATTATGTGTAACATATTAGATATATTTGTGCATTATATAAGTAAGAAACTTGATCATATTATGATGCAATAACAGACATAAGTTTATAAGCACATCACTCAGCGACTTGTCTTATTATGTTCATTTATAAAGTGCCTTATCTGCTAGGTATTAATTAACACAACATATTATCCTTTATCTCCGACACTGCTTCACTGGCATGGAAAGCTTTAACATTGATATCCTTGTTTCTTCCCTTTCAATTTAGATTAACGATAATAATGATGTTTTAGTTATGGCTTACAACACAATTGTTATATCCATATTTCGAATTAATATCAACATATATTCTTGAAAATAGTTTTTTTATTGTAACTAAAACTTCCATCTATCGAATTAAACGTTATTATTTCAAATAAATTACAATAATTGCACCAGACAAAAGCCTAACATCAAACACGAATCCATTAAAACATGCGACGCAATTAACAAAGCATTACAACGAAAACACATCAATGTACCAGCATTTTAAAACAAGCACGTTTGTGAGTTGTATCAATACGCAAGCAAGCAGCGTCTCTCGCTACCAGTGACACTTTGTCGAGTCACTTTTTAATTAGCGTATTTCTCTTTGTAGCGGTCTCTTGCAAATTAGCCTCTGATGTGAAGTACGCCGCAAAGCGAAGGCTGCCCTCTTTTCCGAGCTTTACAGTTGGCATTAGCAAATTACAGCCGTATCTGCTGTGATGTATGCTATTGGATACTCTTTGATGTATATTCGGCAACATGTCCATAAGTAAACAGTTTGTCTTTTATGAGAGACCCGAAGATGTTAGTTTAGAAAGTGGAAAAGCGGTAGTGAAGTCGGTTGAGATATTAAAAACATTTCATTGACCATACAAATAATAATATAATTAGTTAATTCCCGAAAGTAACAGAAGTTTCTGCTATGGACGAAAAATATTCTTTCTTTATATCGTAATAAAAGCGATTAGTAAAACTTGGCAAAAACATAATATTTACTGAAAAAAAAGCAGACTTCTTTTTATCAATGCAAAGTTTCAATGTAACACGGGCTATCCATTTTCCAGTTAAAATAGACAAAAAGCCCTCAAAGCTCAGCAGCTTAAGATGTTCATAATTACCGGTTTTCCAAGACTCCTGTGTGACCAAGAATTAGCCTCTGTACAGTTTCAGCAATGGTCGGATCCGCTTTTAAAGATGGAATGTTTTGAATGCGAATGTTCAAGATTTGTGAATGCTATAATTGTTTGAGCGTCGTCTTTGCAATAAAGCTGTGCTAGGTGGTACACTTAAGAAACCTTTCTGTGGATAATCGTTTCAGTAGCTGGGTCAAGAAATTGATTATACAAGACTCTGTGAATGACGGTTTGTATTTTAGCCCAGGGCATTGTTTTATGACGTTATTGTTTAATGAAACCATTGTAAAAGGAGGCACAAATAACCGTAAGAAGTGCTTAAAGTATATTGTGATGTTATGTGAATTAAATATAACGCTTTTTTATTAATATTATTTGGTTTTTTGACTTTGCAATTGCCAATTTGAAATGACGTTTGTCTTTTTAATATGTTTTAGATTTAATTACCTAATATAAAAATCTGGTAATAAGCTATCATAGATCATAACAAATCCAAACTAATTTAGATTATATACAAGCCATAACATCATAAACATACCGTAATACTTAAGAACACCAATGATTCAGAAACTACAGAATCCATTCACAAAAACACAAAACGAATCCAACAATCGGCATATGGCAGGCTTATTATAATCGTAACAAGGTATTCAAGATGTCTAAAGGAAATGATGTGGAGTCTGTAATGAGCCTCCGATGTGTTGAATGTAGCTGCAGCGTTACAGACACAACAAAAGGCTTGCTTCATGATTTTCAAAGGAAAAATACAGCTCTAATACAACGCTATGGAAACTTGATCGTAATGATGTTCCGTTGTTAGTTTGTTCGCGGAATGTAGAGCTTTTATTGTGTTCTTGTAAAGAACGACTTTTAATGGGTAATACTTATTGTGACTGGCTCGGGTTTGTGGTAACATATCCCCAGATCTATGCATGGGATTGTAAGATAACTATGCTTACAAGGCACGGCATTTATGATTACTAAATGGTGCATTGTTTTTCATGTAATTCTAGTGCAGAGGAGGTTTTATCAAATGGACGTCTAATTTATTGTAGAAGGAATAATTCCTTCTACAATAAATTGTTGTTTAAATATTTAATTGATTACTTTACAAAAACGGAGATGCTCATACTTCCTACTAATAATATAAAGCCCAAAGTTTGTAAAGATGTGTGTGGTTTGTTACTCTTCCACGCAAAAAGTACTATCCACAAACTAAAATAGCCACAAACTAAAATATCATTGTCACCATCTGGATACGTGGCGATCATCCACAGTGCGCTTTAGGAGGAACTTTTTACCGCGCACTACTCCTCTGTGGAACGATCTACCCGCTTCAGCATTTCCGAACCACTATGACTTGGGTCTCTTCAAGAAAAGAGCGTACTCTTCCCTTAAAGGCCGGCAACACTCCCGCAACTCTCCAGGTTGCGTGGACGCCTATGGGCGGCGTTAATCTCCGGTGACGCGCCTGCTCGTTTGCCCGCTATTATATAAAAAAAAAAAAAAAAAACTATACCGATTGCAATGAAATTTGGTACGTAGACAGCTGGACAACTGCTGGACAAATAACAAATAGGCAACTTTTTATCCCGATATTCCTACGGGATAGTATTTTTATAAATGTAATGTTAATGCTTGAGCCGTTATGCAGATGTGATTTGGTGATTAGTAAAAAGATACATGGAATCTTAGCGAACCATAGAATAGGTTCTGCTGCGGTGACAAGTCTTAACCAGAGTGATATTGGGTAGTGAAACGTCTATATAGTGCGGCTGCATTTTGTCAAATGCGGTATGATTACCGTCTACCTCTCGACTCCAGACTCCAGTATCTATAGAATAAAGACACTACTATTATAGCAAAAGACACTACTATTTCATAGTAGTAAATATGAAAATGTATTGCCTACTTGTTACTGATTTATAATTTAAACGTTGTGATATATATTAAAATTTACAAATATAGGTAGAGTCGAAGCGTTATTTCTACCTTCAATTTTTATATTTATAAAGTGAAAATGAAAAATTGTATATGTTCTATTTCAGAATCACGTATTGTCGCGGCGAATGGGGAAAGCATCAAGAATTAAAAGCCTTTTAATGACAGCCAGCCCGGAGCCATCGGCTTTGGATGGCTTCATGCAACAATAACAGTTTCAGCATATTTAACACTGTGTTCACATTTATTGCGATTTGATATACTAAATTCTAATTACAATGTTAATAACGATCATTCAATATTATGGATTTAATAGAAATGAGCTTTGCTTGATATCAGTAAATATGTAGCGCATGACTCTTTCATTCTCAGAACCATCTAAAAATAAAATTTGATTAGAATATTTTTGTCTGACACATCAATTATTAACATTGTATTTGTCTAAAGAATAATTCAGTTATATAAATATTGTTAGTAGGTACTTTGTGATTATTTACAATGTTAAATATTTAGATTATGAAACTATCTGCCTACTGTATTCTAATCCTTGTTACTAAATGCGAAAGAGAAAAAGAATAAAACTATGCGCTTCGGTGGAACTTGATCAGTCTTGATTAATCTTAGAACTTGATATGTTATAAATGTTATGCACGATATTGACGGTTAAAGACATAAAGATTACATTTAAATCACTTAAAGAGAAATACAATCACTTACTCCATGTTTACTCGCTTAGCATTATAAGTACGTCCAACAAAAGTGACTAACAAAAATAACAAGAAATTGAGGGTAGTTACTACTTCTCATAAATAAATATGTACGATAATTTTATGCGTAAATAGTGTATATTTTTGTAAACATATACTTTTCTTTATTTATAACTAAATACCTGAGTACCTATTTTTAAGAAAGTATTATATATGCTAATGTAATGGGATATACATTTTAACTGTAAACTAATTAAATAGAAATAGAGATCACCGCACAGTGATAAGGCCGCCGATTGTACTATATTGTTGTCGTGTAATTGCTTCCATGTGTATTCGTTTGTCATGTATAATAAAGAGTTAAATAAATAAATATTTAATTGCAATGTAACCAGTAAAAGAGCACTCAGTAAACAAAAAAAAATGTATTCTTCTTGTTTGGTTTCATAGCTTACTACCGCATACTCCGTCCCTCTGAGTGCTGCAGGCTTCTTAAACCATAGATGTTTTATCGGCGTACAATGCTGTATAGCTGGCAATCGATTGTAAACAATTATTCTTTAAACCGTTGTATGTTGCATTATCGATGCTCTATACAATAGCTTTCTATATATTTCATGCGAGCTTATGCTTCGTTTAATAGATGTTATTATACATATAAACCTTCTTCTTGAATCACTGTATCTGTTAAAAAAATCCATCAAAACCGTTGTAATTTAAAAGATTTATTCATACATACAGACGCAGGAGGTGACTTTGCTTTATACTATGTAGTGATATGATCATTGCAATTGTGATGTTCCTAAAACGATGTATTTTTGTATATCTGTGAACTTTATGTAATAATACTTAACATGTTTTTGTTATTAATTAAATAAAAGCAAAACCTATTAAAAAAATCGAAAATTATTTAAAAAGAGGTATTTCTAAAGTGTCGCTTATATTTATTTACTCTGTCGACGCGATTATAATTTTCAGTATATATAATAAACATTATATAAATTTATATTGAATCGTTTATGGAATACGATCTCTAACATTGGTTATAGGAATATTTGAATAGCATCTCAAATACTTATAAGTGAGCCCAACTTATTAATTTGTAAAATATTCAATATACACACAGGTTTCGTTTGTATACTAAACTAACTGTATTCACTTATAGTTATAAAGAAAACAGAAGGTAAGTGCAATCGAAGGTTTTCACAATTTTCATACTATGAGTTTATTAAAAAGGGAATTTCGCTAACACCGCCAAACAGAAGCGAGATGCGACAAAAACAAAACACAGATCTAATTAGGATCTAAGGAATGAAACTAAAAGAGGTTGCGGGTACAATTGAAATGATCCAACATTAATTGGCACATCGCCACGTGACGGTACAATCAAAAGCAAAAGAGGTACAATCGGGAAAAAAGTGGCAATTCCACGACCACTCGGTGTTGCCAGCATTGCGCTAATTAAGGTCCCACAATCAAGGTAGAGCGATACATTTTTAGGATTCCGTGTTATGATTAGTTTTTATATGTGCGTGTCGGCGACTGAAAAATGCTGAAAAGTTTTTAAAATTATTGCTGATTTATATAATTAATTTATAAAGCACATTTTAAAATTCGTCACTTCACAAATGTAGATATTAATTACCTGCCTAATGTGGTTCAGAAAATGTCTTTAAAAGCTTTAACTCTAGTTATAATGTCAACATTAAATTAAAAAAATATGCAATTTTTACAAAACGATTGATTTCGTCACTCCCAACCACAAAAAACTTACTAATAACCAGAAACAATTGTATATGAACTTATTAATGACTAATTACTATTAATACAATTTATGGGATAAATTTTATATATAACCATAGCGTTAACAGACCATATATAGTTTTTTGACAATAGTTTTTTGCCTGTATAAAACATTTTTACACCATCATAAGTCATTCACCATTCTTCAAACAAACAAACAAACTAAAACAGACGACTAACATACAGAACCTTAATAAACTCAAATGCAATAGTAACGATTGCTTTTTTTGTTAGCACCAGTATCAAAAGGCTTCTAATTGGTAATTTACACTGCGCGCATAAGGCTGCTCTCATAAGCCCACTCGATGTTACGATTTTTTTATTTCAATCGCAGACAACACGTACGAATGGTTAATCATAGATGTTTTATTATTGAATTATTGCAGGCGTGACATTTCACATGAGTTTCAATAGCGCTGCGTTCTTCAATTGACAATTTGCTCACCGATTTAACTAGAACAATTGGTGTCTTTTTAATTGGTTCGGCTGGGGATCGTGTAAAATGTAACTTGAAAATAATTGTAAAAATGTTATTAATTCAACGTTAAGTACACGCTGGTAATTGCGTGTTGGTTGGATTTATAATTGCTGTTCCTGAATATATTTAAATGTTTTATTGTTTATAAATGAACTTCCATTATAAGGAAATATATATTATAGAGTTATAACAATGTTTAAATGAAGTACCTATCAACAATAAAAAATGTTAATAGAAAGCGGAACAATATAATCACACTTATTAAATATCCAATACATTATACGAAGAAAATTCGCCTCTCCATTAGATTCATAACTGAAAAAAACTTAAGCGAAATAGAGGAAAATACATATAGACGACTGACATATTGTCTAATTGATAACGCTAATCATTATTCATATGTACATAACGAGCCTGTAGTTCAAAGGAATCTTAAAGACTTGGCCTCAGCTGGACCCAGTGAAGCACGTATACGACTTACTCATTTACATGTATTGAGGTACAATTGAACAGACTAGCCGGCTTTATGGACACATTTGCAATTAAAAATACGCTATCTGGGATAGCAGTTGATAAAAATGCAATTAAAAATCATGCATTTATGTTTGTTAAATTTAGATAACAAAATAATAATTAAAGAACATATTATTTAGTTTGTTTACTTTACAATTTAATAAATATATTATGTAAAACAAACTAGTGTTTAAATTTGATTTGTAGCCCATACACATAAATTACAGACAATAAATAATAACAATATTTTTCACCTTTCATTAAAAACCCACAACTTTGATCGATGTTATCGAAGCTACAGCACGCCGTCAACAACAATTATTTCATATAACAATTTGTCATGTCTCCCCTGCAGTGGTGTGTTGACAAAACTTTATTACCGAAAATTTGACTACATTACATCAATATTTTTCGTTCAAGCCCACCGCGACGGTCAAAGAATGATCTAGTTTTAACCCTAAAATGCGTTCTTTCAATGGGAACGAGTTATTCCGGTTTTCGGGATTATTCGACCCATGTTAATTTCATTATTGTTGATCGAATTTCGTGTTTGTGCGTAAAATAATGACCCTTCATAATGTAGAATAAAAAGTCCTAATATGTTAGACTGTTTGTTCATATTTATTTGCTAGAAAATTACTTTTTTGAGTGTTAATGTTATAAAATCAGTCACAACTCACAATACAATATTTTATAATCCTGTCATTTTAAAATGAAGAAAAACATTTTTTTTTTCAAATTCTATATATATAATAATCAACAAACATTTAAATAAGAATTAACTCTGTTATACCTATTGGCCACAACAAGTCTCGAATAGAAAGAATGGCAACTCCAGTACAATTCTCCTTAATTTACTCACTAGCCTGTAAATATACTCTGTGATAAATTCTTCTCAACCGCAACATTAAAACAATACAGCGTAGCTTTTAAATCTTCAGTAAAATAAGTACACTGGCAGCACTCAACCATCGACACACGGAACGATATTAAAAATTCAAAATTAGAATACGGTAAAACAATAGCCAACATTCGTTCACTTTGCAGACGCAGTCCGTCTAGAACAATGGTGACCCATTGTTAGCACGTCCATTTTGAATGAACAATATGGCGGGCGTTCCGAATTCGAAACAAACACGGTTTGAAACAATGCTCTCTAATCTCTGAAAGGGTTAAATGCACACTATTGGTCAGCTCAGCTCCCTTCGAAATATGAATTGTCCGCACTTTATGCAACTCTTCACGTTCTTTATAATTGTTTAAAACTAAAATGGCGGTCTTTATTTTAAATTTTAAGTTTCTTGAACAATTGCCTCTTCACTTCATAAGTGTACGAGGATATAGTGATCCTTTTTGTGTGCTGTGATTTTATCTTATAGTTTTTAAATATATTAAAAGTGGCTTATATTAATTGTAGTTAATTAATACTATATAAAGTCAAACTCATTTTCTATAGGTACCGAAAATATCTTATGGAGTATAAAAATAAATCAATAAAATTACAATTTTATCGAGTAGGAAATGTCTAATTAATTCATTGCTATATTTTTCTATGGTCTAATTAAAATAATAAAAAAAACATTATTTTTCTCGCCAATAACAGTGTAAAAAAGTTTATTTAAAAATAATTATATCAAAGAAAACTCGTTAAATGTTTCAAATAGAGGTGTTGTTTTAATTACATTATCAGGCGAGCACACGCGACCCTTCTCAGGATGAAAGACATTCAAATAATAGAGTTTAGAGAAAAGTAGATATTGTACAGTCACCCCGTGAAAATGATGCGTCAGTGTAATTTATATGTGCAAAAGTGTCTCTTATATAAGTATAGAAAAGGACTGTTTTTGAATATAGCTAAATAATATAACGATTTATATTTATTCGTTCCTTATGGTATGCAGTTCTATATTTTGGGTTTCAAGGAAGTATAGGTAGGTAGGTTTATGTACACACTATTTAAAAATTCAATTTTAAATTACATACACATTATAATTACGCAAGTTTGCTAATGGCAGTCACGATATTAGGCTGTCTATTATATGCAACAAAATGAACATCAATATTAGTCCAAATGAGATAAATCAGAAATTAAAACTCACGGAGTCATCGACTTACACGACAAAAAAACAAAGATTTAGTTTTTTATGGGAATGTCGGTTAAAAACAGTATGATAATATTTAAACTGAAGAATATTGAAGTAAAAAAAATGAAATCATCGTCACAGCGGAGGTGCTTACGCCAGTATTTCGGTGAAAATTTTCATGGTAACATTATATCCCTACATTAGGGCTAAGCGATGGCGTCACATTTGTTGGATTAATTCATCATCTCAATTGCTCGGCCAGACTGATGGCTCGCACCCTCACCCACCCCCTGCGGGGCTATTTTACTATGTTTTAGTAGGTACTAGGTGTTCGCCCTGGCTCCGCTCAGTTACACGTTCTTGTTGGATTTTTTCCAAATATTAGAGTAATCCAAGTCGAGACGTTTGTAACCATGGAAAAATCATTAAAATCCGTTCAGTCGTTCTTGAGTTATATGTGGTTTAACTTTCTTTAATATAAATAGACTAACTAACAATCTGCCTCGGCTTCAATCGTAGTACTTATTATAATAGCCTATAGCCTATAGTACTCAAGGATCACCCTCATATCCAACAGTGAAAGAACTTTTGATATCGGTCCTGTAGTTCCTGAGACTAGCGCGTTCAAACAAAACAAACCAAAACCTCGACTTTATATTTTGCTGTATGGAAAACTAGTAATTGTAATAGTTTTATACTGAATTATAATTAATTGAAATGATTTAATGTAATAGTGAAATATATGAGTTTGCAGAAAATACAGGATCAAAAGTGGATAACATATAATTACATAATATTATTCTCATTTAAATTAATGCGAGGAATAATCATGTACAAGTAATCGTTATAATAATTATTCATTTATTTTATTCTTCTAGATGTAAGTAGTAAATTAATAAATTTCGATTCAAATAAAAAATAAAAAAACTCAATATGTATATAATAATATACATTGAGACTGTTACAATATTTATTGAATAGTTTGAAACCGTAAGAACAATAAACACATAATTATCATTAACGTACACACTAACACAAAGTGCGAGATACAAGATTACTTTTCAAGAAATCGGAGCAGCTACCCCCGAATCTAATTACCAAGTCGCTATATCAATTTTAGCCAAGCTTTCAAACTCCCGACTTAGTGGGTTCGTATGAAAACTCACACACATTGTTATTTGAGCCAAAAACTTCGGATACCGTAAAACATAGAACTTATTCAAAGGGCAAATCAGTGCTTAGTTGCGCTAGCGCCCTTTGCCCCCTCCCCCTCCCGTCACTTCCTCTCCCTCGCCCTCGCGCCCACCCTCCCGACAGGACAGCGAGTGTAAGGATAAATGGGAAGGCTGCCTCTTCGGTTAAGTGTAGATTTTCCGAATGCGGTGTTGATGATGGTTGCTTAGTGGTTACATTGTGTTATCGATGTTAGGTTTTTTAAGGCCGAAATGATAATATTTTTAGTTTCGTTTTAAGCTTCAATATTATTATATCTTCTGCCTTACGCTTGCAATAAAATTATATAGAGAATAAATAATAAATATTATGTTTACAGCCGCGATTATAGGCACTACGCTTCTGATTGAATGTAGGTATTTGTCTTTTCATAAACAAGTACACACATTTAATTGGAAATAATTGTTTGATCATCAATTATCAGAACGAGGGCCTCCTGTGAGTCTAAAATGATTCAGGCCATAATGAATAAT
>NC_052117.1:2635979-2642272 GCF_012273895.1 Zerene cesonia
AGGGACCTCCCCCGGGAGAACTAAGGACCGCGGGGGCGCTACTCCCCGTCACCTCGCCACAAGGTGCCCTGCGGGCATTTTTTATTATTATTATATTATTATTATTGGGTATGTACGTAATCCTTAAGTTTGCAGTACAGGCGAAGTAAGGCTAGACTGGTAGTATTATACAAATGGACGATTTAGAATTACCCTTATCAGAAACTTTATCATTAGTTGTTTCTATATATGAATACAACATACACACATTGTTATCAGCCCATATATGTTCCTACTGCTGGGACAGAGGCCTCCTATGAGGGTTCAGGCCATAATCCACCTCTCTGGCAAGTGCGGGTTGGCAGATGTCACGATGCACGGTAAAAATTTCAAGTGACAAATTTTTGGCTTTTTGGCTGCTTCCTTAACTCAAAACTTTGTTTCTATAATAATATTAATTTTAAAAAAGGTGCATATTTATAGTAATGTTGTTGTATTACGTTAGCATACCGCAATAATATAAATAATGAAAAAATTTTTATGAAAAGCTACTTTGAGTTTGTATGATGTTAAGACTGAGTTTTAAATTATTATATTTATCAATTTACATAAAACTTTTTAAATGTCAGTTTAGTTAAATAAATACAACAGATTAATCCAAAATAAATTCACGTTCTATTAAATATAGACACAACCATATCAAACTTTTTAAACTTTCGTCTACAATATGGGTGCAGTAGATAGTAAAAACTTCGGGAACATGCTTGCGCAGTTCGCGCGTCACTACCGCCATCTATAGGCGAGTAGCTGAATCGAATTAGTATATTTCGTAGAATTAATAACAAAAATTATTGCATTGACTGTAAAAATTGTTCGAATATTTAAATAATTGGTAAAATATTTTTATATTCTCAATACAATAATTAGGTACATTTTAGTACAAAATAAGAATATAACATAAAGAGTATTGTATGTACCTATTATTTTAATAAACGCAAGTATATATAATGATTATGAAATCTTTTTCAGCTATTATGATCAAGTACCAATGTATAAATGATTAATTTTGTCTTTTAAAAATCTATTTAGTACCACGGTTTTTTTCTTTTGCCGTTGATTATTGAAATAATGTACTGGATCACGAAATATTACACCTATAATTTATCTGTGAGATGTAAAATCTCAAGTCGTAGTGATTATTCATAATAAGGTTCGTATCAGAAAATAAATCTAAAAGTTATTATTAAACATCCTATCAGATATCGATCAAATAAGATTCGTATTGGAAAAATCATTCAGTTTCTTATAATGACCACTAGATGGAAGTATTTAATGCCCTTTTATGCGTATAGATGTCACTACAGACAAGTTTCAATTATTAGCTTCACAATATAAAGCATTGACTACACTTTTTTGTTGCTTTAATAATTTTATTTAGACGAATAGTGTAATGAGTTGTTCATCCATTCAACCTAACAAACTTCCTATTATACATTTTGTAGGATACATATTATTCATCCAAAATCTAGGAGACATTATTAGAAATCAATGATTTTTTCCAATACGAATCTTTGTATTGTTATAACACTTTCCGTCCCCCTAGTCAAAAGAAAAACCGCAGACTTCCTCAAATCTCAATCTTTCGTTTAGGCGTGAAGAATAGACACACAGACAGAGTTACTTTTGCATTCATTATCTTATTAGAGATAAGGTAGCATCGTCTAACGCTATCTTCGCGCTATTTTTTGCCCATACAACGACTCAGGTGTTCTGGCATAATCCACCACGCTGGCCTAAGGGCAGACACATGCCTGGTCTTAACCTCATGCCTAAGTAGGTAGGAGAAAACCGGCATGTCTAAGTAGACATGCTGGTTTTCTCACGATCTTTTTTTTTCAACTTTTTTAAAATTTCAACGAGTTCTCAAGATGTGGATAAAAATCGATTAAATATTGTTTCTTTAACGCATAAGCGTAGAACCAAAGGGTCCTGGGTTCGATTCCCGACACACAAAGGTTCGGGCTGGTAGGGCACAGAAGGCTGATCACCTACTATTCCATAAAGAAAATCGATCAGTGAAACAGATGTATATCATCTGCCCCATACCCCAGTAGGGGACTCGGGACCTCACTTATTTAGACCAATAATTTATATCATGCTTCTATAAGAACAATAGTATAATGTATAGACATAAGGTTTGAAATAATTTAATAAATATTTAGATTAGAAAATAATAAATAAAAGCAGGAATTAATTTACTACTATATTAAAACATTAATAATAATTAAACGTATCAAATAATGTTTGTCATTATTTTTATTTTATTTTCAAAATTAGCCAACATTCGTTTCCAATAAGAATCCCCATATTCTTATAGTATGTAATATGTCTTAATGGAATATTTTTCACGCATGTGATAGGGACCCCTTCTCCGCTGACCAATGGGCAGTGTCCAAGCCACACCCTCGTATCGATATAGTGTTGTGTATAGCTTATATTTTTATTGATTAATATAGTAGACCCCTTTTAAGAGCGTTGGAGCGTGTTTATAATTTTTATTGTGTACAAGTTAATGATAAATTAAATCTTTAGTGGCAGTTTGTCTGTGAAGAGAATAACAATGTTTGGTGATGGCTTAGTTATGCATTTTAAATTAGTTAGTACCTACACAAGAAAAAACTTTCTGGTTGCACATTATGTTAAAACTTTCTGGTGGCATATGCTACAATGAAGCATGAAATTATAAAGTACTGTAAATTTAGAAATAAAAAACTTTATAACGGATTTTAAACGCGATTTATTCATTATATTATTAACCCGACGTTTCGAACACTTTACAGCGAGCGTGGTCACGGGGAGACTGTCTCCCCGTAATATAATGAATAAATCGCTTTTAAAATCCGTTAAGAAGTTTTTAATTTCTAAATGTATAATACTCGCGTAAAATCAAACACAAGAAAATACTAAGTACTGTAAAGTTATTGAATTATAAAATTCATATTTGATTAATAAATATCAAAATGCTCTAGCATCTAATACAACGAAGTATCGCAATGTATCGCCACACTCATACTTTACATTAAAAAAATATGTTTATTTTTTTAATAAACGCACGTAGAGGTTCTACTTCTTTTTCTTTTTTGTTCTACTTTCTTAGCAATAAGATACCAGTAAATAGGTACTTCGCTTACATAGGTACTCGAACTAAGAATTGTACTATATTTAATCTAATAATCTACCAATCTTTGTGTTTTATTTCAGTTGTTATCTGTGGACAGAACAATGTGGCCGGAGATTTTTTATTGACATTTAGGTGTAATATACAAAAATTTAAGAATACGTATATTGAGTACACTAATAAGAAATTTAAAAGCGATGCATATTCTGAGACAAGCTGGACCTGATAAAGTTTATCCAATGAATACTTATTATTCAGTTTACCATTTTCATGTACTTGTATTGATACTTAATAAACTCTTTGTGATATTTCTGCTTTCCTGTTAATAGTCTCATTTATTTTGAAATTATTTGAGGACTGAAAATATCTATCAAAATTTATTAAATAAACTATATTTTATTATGTACAAACAATCTAATTGATTGATACAATACTGGTCTTAACTCTTCGTGTTTATGACATACCAACCGACCAGTGAATTTTCAATTAGCAAATACATATTTTTTTTATTATATAATAATTATTTCCAATCAACATCAAAAATTGATTTTCTGTTTGTTATAATATCATAACTTCTTAATGGGCGAATAGATTTTTTTAATTTCTTCAGTTATTTCAAAATTGGTGCTTGTCATGCGGTTCTATTTACATTTGGCCTGGTTCTGTAAATTGGTAGCCGCTTTAGCTTTTAGTTAAAAATAGTCAATTATCTATTCTCATCGAATATTCGGCTGAAGCTTGTATTTGGTTCAAATCGCGTTCGGCAACACTAAAAATTAATAATCCATGAGGTGAAACACGCTTAATACATTGCATCAAAATATGAAAACGTTAATAAATAATAGACATTCGTATGTAATTCTCGGAAAAGTAAAAAGGACGCGAGCAAAGCCGCAGGCCGTACACTAGTTTCAACATAATTGACTAAATGTATGTTTGTTACGGACACTCGGAACACAATAGTTATTCGGACCATCTGCCATTTTGTAATGCAGTTTTTGCAAATTTGCAGAGGGGTTACTTGTTATATATATAATAATAAAGACAAACTGGTTCTAACGCAAACCAATTTCTGATCGTCAAAATCATTATTACATTCATTGTATTCTCTCTCTCATTATTATATTCATGGAATTCTCCTACTACAGGTTTTTTAAACTTATCAGGGGAGTTCCAAGTATATGCAACCACACACCCAGGCAGACAGGCTGTATTTAAATAAATTGTTTAAATTGTATGTGTGTGTTATTAATGAAGACTCGTTTTAATGTTTAAGAAATTATTCACAATTTCGCATTCTTGCACAGGATTATAGTCTTTCGTTGATATATATTTAATACTAAATCTTCTTGCATACACCCAACAAACTCCGTTCTATATAGTCAGGGAAGTTCAAAAATCAAAAACGGTTCATAAATCATAATTTTATGACTATAATAAAAGTGTTTAAATGTAATAATGTTATGCATGTATTCTACTAATTTAAGAAAAAGCTCTGTTTAATTTGTGCATGCTGTGTTAACCTGTAATTATTTGTTACTTTTTCGCAAGAATATTTGTTATAATATTTATACTTAGAAAAAACAGTAAACAATTGTTGGTTGACCTAATAAATAAATAAATACTAGCTGCGCACTGCAGTTTCACCCGCGTATATCTGTATCCCGTAGGAATATCAGGATAAAAGTTGCCTATGTGTTACTCCAGTTGTCCAGCTATCTACGTACCAAATATAATTGCAATTGGTTCAGTAGTTTTTTCGTGTAAGAGTAACAAACATGCACATCACATATACATGAGTATGTATTTACTCATAAACTTTCGCATTTATAATATTAGTAGGATAATTGCTAGTTTAAATAGGATAAATAAAAGGCTGTATTTTGTAGAAATGTTTATTAGAAAGAAAACAGAAAATAAATCACATGTGTAGGCCACAATCTGTCAACGAGTTTGATAAATATAAATGATATTACAGAAAAACAGCACGCGCAGGGTTAGATTTAACAGAAAGCAGGGAAAGGGTTAGAAAGGTCAGTGCCTATATGGGGTGCAGGGAAGGGTTAAAATGCCCTAATGGTCAATGGCGTTGGAAATATTAGATTTAACAAACCGGTATAGGACTATGTACTGTTGTGCTTTGGCAAAGCTCTTTCATTTCATTGTAGGTTATTTTATTTACAGCATGTTTTAACGTAAATTACACTATCACCTGGGAGTTTATAAATTTTATTACAATTTTTGTGTATTCCGTAATTGAAATAATAATATTGATTATTGTATTAACGTAATATAATACTTATTATAGTATATTTGTTTTAGGTAATTTTCAGTATTTCTCTTATCCTGCTAACGCATATTGGAAAGTCGACAGGGATTAGAGAATATGGTATAATATTTAAAGTTGCAAATTTTTTTCGAATATAATTTTTATTATCCAGCTTATATTCAAAACCCTGCCTGGTTTTGAGAAATCGTCACTTTTTGTTTTTTTCTTTTGTTTTTGTAAGACATTCTTTTACAATATATACACGTAAATAATGAAATAAAGTATCAAAGTTAGAGTAGTTAGTATAGACAGTATCTGGTTTTTCATGTAAATTCCCCGTTTTCTTGTGATTTACGGTTTAACACCCACTTTCACCAGAACCAAATTTCATCCAAATCGGTCCAGCAGTTTAGGCGTGTAGTAAAGATAGACTTTCTTTCGCATTTATAACATTTATAAAGCAGTATTAAGTAAAAAAATATCAGTAAAGGATGACATGACATGAGAACACACAATGAACAAAAAAGCGCAAGATTTGTCTTATATAGTAGAAACTATTAGCACTCTAAAAGGGTCCCAAAATACAAAATTATACCGGCAACAAATTTCAAAAACCGAGATGGTTGGCAAGAGTTACTCTTAAACTTATTTGTACGTAACTCTTACCGCACCCTTACCGCACTCTTACGCACCTGACCGTTTTTTTTATATTCACAAAATGCATAATGTAATAGTTAATATAGAAAGTATATTCGCATTAACCTAATGGACGAACGAACGAAAACAATTTAAGATGCTTAATTCGTTTTAAAATATTTACGAGGTACCTTACCTAACCCTTCTTTTGGTAGAGATTTTGTATGTGGT
>NC_052117.1:2643272-2751192 GCF_012273895.1 Zerene cesonia
ACGAACTAGGTCCCGTCTTATTGGCCTTTATAATGAATATCATATCATAAAAGCCACTAAAAGAGGCCCTAATCGGGACACAAAAAAATGGGAAAGGATATAACTATTGGAGACATAACGTACGCATCTATTATAATTTACTTAAAATTATCTAATATAAATTCTATATTTTACATTAAGTACGTATACCGAAAGGTTTCACACTTGGACTAAATTTAGGTACGAGTGAACATACTTCCACGAATCACAAAAAACAAAACTGGAATATTTTTCAGTCTTAATAAAATAACTGGCTTGCCACCCACAGGAAGTTAACGTTTGGAAATGAAGATTATACGCCTCGCAGAATAATTTAATAAATTTTAAGACTAATTACACATTACCTTGTCATTAACATCTACCCTTAATCGCATCCAATTTTGTTTTCTACATTCCTTATTATATTGTTTACAGGAAACTCACCGTTTTGCCGAGAACATGTAATTTTTAAAATTGCCAAACATATTTATAAATATGAACATCAATAAGTAGGTACTCCATTTACAATTACTATTTACATAAGTTATCTAGGATAGGAAACATTTGTTTATTAATATACAAAATACACTAAAATTAACAAAAAGCTTATACAAATACACAATTACTACATCAATCTATGAAGATCTTAGAAATTACTGGAAAAAATATTTAATTGACACTATACAGCTTAAAACTAATTACTGTATAAATCAACGTAGCTAACTTTGGCATTGGTTTCCACATTTCTACAATAAAACAAAAACGAACTTGAAATATAACGTAAAGATCATGTACAGCCTTGAAAGAAAATAACTAAAAACTTTCAAAGTAACATTAACAACGTAACGGGAAATCTTAACACTGGCTCAAACGATATGTCACTAAAGGAAAGTGCCCCTTTCGGAAGCTATTGCGATAGTCATATTACAATTTCGCCACATCAATGATTTCTAAAGACTAGAAATTGAACTTTTTTAATTGCAAGAAGCAAAGTAACGTTCAAGCGAATTGTTTTTTCTAGAAAATCTGGCTGGGTGGCGCAGGAGGTGGGAAACGGAGGCCACCCCAGGGGTAGAGTCACGATGCCTCATCGCGGCAAGCATTGGAATCGTCGGAAAGAGCGAGAGCAGCACCACCGTTACTCTGATTCACAACACACTTCCGCATATGCTTCTCCAGAGTTGAAGGAACCGAGAAGGGCATCTCGCAAAACCTGCAGCGATATACGTCTTTGCCTAATCGACCATGCGTTTTCATATGCCTTGTTAGTTTGGAACTCTGTGCACAAGCGTATGAGCAGAGCTCACATTTATATGGCTTTTCACCAGTATGAGATCGTCGGTGTACAGTCAAGTTAGAACAGTTCTTGAATACTTTTCCACAAAACTCACAAGTATCATTACGTCGTCCATCTTTGGACTTCAGTAAAGGGTTTTGTAGTAGCCCGTTGCTGCTGTTTTTCAGACCGTCAAATATATTTTCTGGCGGTCGCTGCGCATGAAGTGTGGGCAACCACCAACCTTCACCTCTATCCATTTCTAGTTTCATACGCTTCGAAGCTTCGAATGGACTCTCGAAAGGGTTGAACAATGGATGTGGTTGAGGTGGCATTTTCGCGAATTCTTCTTTCAACCGCAATGCAGCTGTCGGTGGCATTCCATTTGGTTTGTCAGAGGGAGGACCGTTATTATTGTCACGATCTTTAGCTAACTGCCATTTAAGAGAGTTACCAGACTCTTGCAAAGCTTGTTTGAATGCCTCACTATATTGTGCTATGTTTGATAAACCAAACTTGTCCATCAATTCACCAACAACGGATGCAGTTGGTGGATGTGCTGGCAAAGCGGGTGTTTGTTTTCGTGTGGGTGCAGAAGGTGCACTGCTATTTGAAACAGTTAAGTCTTCAGCTTCTTCAACTTCATCCCCGTCATCATTTTCTTCTTCCTCTTCCCCATCTAATTCCTCATCCTCCAAATCATCTTCCGTATCATCCTCACCAGTGTCACCAGCCGATTCACCTTCCTCATTGTTACCTTCTGAGCCTCGATGCACTTTCATGTGCTTTTTTAATTTGGAAGATTTTTCAAAAGCTTCATCACACTCAGTGCACTTAAATGGTTTTTCTCCAGTGTGTATTCGCCGATGAACCATCAGGCTGTTTTCAAATCGGAACTTTTTACCGCAGAATTCACAGGTGTGATTGGCTTCATCTGTGCGCTTATTCGGTGGGGATGATGAAGGGCGCTCAGGAGGCGCGTCTGCCGTTTGTGGCTCCACGCGTCGTTCAGGCGAGATGGAGCTGTGCGCTCTCGTAGCTTCACGAGGCGCGTCCACCGTTCCTGGTCCGGCGCCCGCCGGAGGAGTCTGGCCGACTCTGGAGGGCGACGGGGAAGCGAACGGAGGTGAATGCTTCCTGGGGCTAGGAGAGCTGGAATTGCCTGTGGCCGCCCCTGGACTGGTCGTACCGGCCAGTTGCCGCAAGCGCTGCGAGTAAAAATCCAGCTGGGGTTCCAAAGATAAAGGTTGTGAAACTGGAGGTCGCTCTCGAGCTGATAGTGATGTGGGAACTACTGGTGGTCTATCGGCAGGTGATGGAAATGCCTGATGTGGTGGAAGAGAGTTAGCCGCTACGGCCGCCGCCGCTGCAGCTAAGTTGAGACCGTGATGGCGAAATTGTTCCGATACTAGTTGCTCCATCCTAAAACGATGATCATGATGGTTTGGACGAGCGAACAGTGGTGTAGGTGGAACTGATGGGTGGGCTAGAGGTGGTAAGCTACCGGGTAATGGCATTCTCAAAAGCCCACCAACACCAAAAGGGGAATGCATATCTGGTGGTGGTAATAGTGGATGGTGGCGCAGAGACGGCGGTGGTAGCGGCGCCCCAGTCGAAGAACAGCCTGAGCTACTCGATGATGAGCTTGATGTGGAATGGTTTTGCTTATTAGGAAGCTGCTGGGGCATGCTCTCCACGTATATCTTCACACCATGCACATGTTGCACATGCTGCACTAAGCGCCACGCAGAATGCACGCGAGCCTTGCAAGTTGAGCAGACATAGTTGCTCGGTTCTGTGGACAAAAAAGTTGAACGTTAGAAAAACGGTTATCAAATCGTTTGATGGATTCACAGCAATATTAACGCGGGCAAAGTGTCTAGTAATAGCTCTCACATATCGTGGAGTAGGCCTAGGGAGGGTGCGTGGTGCGCATGCTAAGAAGGTCCAAGGGCCCGTCGGCAGGCGTGACGGATAGCCCCTTCGTGTTCCGCGTGATTCATGCACCTCTAAAATCTTATGAAATATACGCGGCGCGGAATCACGTACGGATGCGCGGGTTAAGAGTGTTGATATTGAAATCTATATGTAAATGTATCGTGGTACGGAAAATGGAAAAGCTTCTTTATTGCTTCTACTTTGTAGATCATTTATTTTATTTATAAACACAACACAAACATGAATAGTTGAGAGTTTTTACAACTACCAATATTGCATTGTAATTGTTAAAAATTTAATAAACATTCAAGTACCATCTATGCCAAAAAGTATTTATTTAATACGATGTTATCAGACAGAATCACCAAACACCTAAAGCTCTAAACCACGAGCGCATATAACAAGCATTCCTGCATTCAATTACAAGAAACATATTACAAAAAATATTGATAAAAATAAGCCCATCACTAAGAATGGTAGGCGCGGCAGATAAGCAATCTTGTTAAGACGATTATTGAAATGTAACGGTCAGGCTGTGACCGACCGGAAAGAAGCCAAATACAGGATGTATAAATTCAAGACACACCCGCTTTCGTAATGATTTTCATTTGTATAGCCGAATTGTTTCAATATAAATAAGATTAAAATAGGCGATGTGAGCAAAAGTTCTTTCTATGGGTATCATAAAATGATAAGCAATTAATAATTAATAATTTAACAATAAAAGCTTTAGTATAATTCGTGAAAATAAAATTTAGCTATTATAATATAATTTATTAAGAAACGTAATATAATAATTTTTAGGTTTTTATTTTATTGTATTGTATTTAGGTACACAAAGTATTATACAGTTTAGGTACATTTATTGTAAAAAGTGGTTATTTTAATGATTCTAAAATTTGAAAGTTACAGTATATTCTTAATATAGCAAAACATATTGAAACACCCTTGTATAAAAAAATATGTATCATAAACATCAATGAGTTTTGACCTTTTTATCCGAGCCATTGTCCATTGTATTTTATCTTGGTCAATACGATGTACTTGTGACAAATAAATATCATTACAATGTAGTGTTGGACATTAAAATTATGTGTTGAGCTGTCTTTTTAGAGCTTTGAACCAACATTGATTTTAAATTATAAAATAAACTAGATACATTTCTATGTTGTGTACCAATGAAATTAGCTTAATTCTTTTTGGTAATTTGTTACGTCTACATTTTAATTAAATAGGAAAAATGATTTTCTGCGTACGAACATTTGCATGTTATATTTATCTGCAAATAATAAAAAAAAATATCTAAAAAACGTGCTATAGTCATCTGTAGTATTGTCAGAAATACTTGATACCTTTAAAAATATACATCACTTGAGAGTTAAAATCGAGTCTAAAGGGGTCGGTTACATACAGATGAAGCTAAGAAAAAGCGTGTTAAATAAAAACAAACAGTTTTTCATTCTACTAAGAATATAATAAATTTATCAGAACTGGTCAATGTGTAAATTTGTAAAGCCAAATTTGATAGTAGAATAGGTATACGAATGCGGAATATTAGCTACCATTTACAGTTGTATTTTGCTAACCGTACATATGTCAATTTAAAATCAGTAGCTGTGTCGATACCGTACCGCTTATAAGATTACCGACCTCATAATTTCTTTAGACCGATACAATCTCTAAGCTCGATCGTAATAATAGCGATAATTAAACAAATTGTGTGGGCGATCTGATATGGATCGCGTATTGTGACATGCCTTGGACATAATGTTTATACCAGTCACTAAAAAGCTGGAGCATAAAGCTTATTTATCGATTCACTGTGGAGTGGTATTGTACAATAAGAGTGTGGTTTTGTTATGTAAGAAATCATTTGGGTAAAAAACTTAGGTAAATAAACACGCTGTGCGACGACCTAGAGATCCTGAACTAAATTCCGGCGAAATTTAATACATACGAGTATATAAAAATGCACCTATAATATTAATATTTACAAAGAAAACACTGAAACTCGAAGCTGCACTATAATTAGCGAAAAAACGGTTAAAGCTTGGATTTATCTCAAATTCTCTATGAATCCAGTCGCCATTAACCCCTTAATAAGCCACCAAACCGGACAGAAAACGCATGAATGACGTCAGCAGCGTCTAACAACCGTTTCGATTTCAAAAGGCAATCGGTGATTATGGGCATTGTGTGAGGCAAGAGGCAGTGGGGGTGAAATTTTTAAACGCCACCCGCCTGGACCACCCCTGTCTAAACGAGGGGGACAGTGGATCCGGACATCTAGGATAGAACCTTGGACAAAGAAATATCTATTTTATCTAGTGGAATTTTACGATTTTTAATTCGAAATTTAGTATTCAAGTCGTCTAATTGGGTAATCGTAAGGAATGATCAAATTTTTATTTAAATTTTCTAGGAATTTTTGTCTAAATTAAGGTGAAAATTATTTATTTTTACCTGCAGGTTCATAATTTTTATAAAATATTAATATTCTATTTATTGTACGAGCATCAATGACGTAATATAAAATTTGTTTCATTATATTGCATAAAAATTTTAAATTATTTTGGTATATAAACTACGCGTATTTTGAAAGCAATTTCCACTATGTACTGAGTGTATACGTCAAGAACCATATAAATGGCCAATTAACACGTTTAAAATTCTCTCAATATTTGTCTCATACCACTATATTTAAAAAAAGGAAGCAATGAAAATTAGCTACTTATTACCATTTATTTTCTCATGTCAGTACTTAAAGGTGGTAAACGCTCTTCATTTAATTAATCTTCCCTGACATCGCTTTTACGACATCCGATTTGCATCTAAATGTACAATACGTGAGTTTTGACTTTATCTTTGCAGTTTCTTATTGTATCATATGATATAAACTGTTATTATGTTAAGTATACATAAAAAATTATGTTATTGCAAATGCTTTTTTTTTATTTGCTGCAAAATAAGACATATTATTTTTTTAAATATCGCATCATAAAAATGTATTTTTGCTGCATTTTAAATTTCGAATAAATGACACGAGGATTCAAAAAATACAAAAAAGTGTTAAAATTTTTAAAACTTAAGTTTGAAAATGGAAAATGCAGCGTCATATAGAACATTCGTCGGCCGGAAGCCGTCGGCGCTACTTCCTGTCAACAGTTGTTCACTAGCGCCTCCCGTGGACACCTCGAGAAACTGTCTAAGTTATGAACTCGCTTGCAATACTGCGAATATCATAATAGCTGATTTTGGCTGTTTTTGTATTTTCAAAGCTATTTTATCTCAATCACAATATGTGAAATATAAATTGTTAAATGCGTGCTAAAATAATAAAAAGCCGCTGTACCGAAATGCGAATATAATAGGAGGAAGTTCGTTATATATTCTGTGTGTGCCTGCACGCATTGATACCGCGAATGAGCTCATTTTGAGGCTTTTCAAAATATTTTTAAGACGCGCCACTTTGATGCGTAAAACTCTATAAACCTCACACCGTCAAGAAAATTCTGCAATCACGAACTTATGAAGATATAAAATACTTGAGAAAAATCTACGGAATGAGTTGATATAATTAATTGAGAATTTGAACACTTTCGAGATTTATGTTAAATTTCATTATGTATGCATATTTATATAAATTTCCAAAACATTATTTTTTATATCTATTAAAAACATTCAATACACCCATATACATTCAAAGATTCCACATTCGAAATATCTAGATTATAAATACTAACCACAGATAATATTGAAAAAAAAAAAAGAACATTTATAACGCCAGAGCGCTTAGACCATCGACTTGTTATGCGGCGGATGTCCGTCGCGCCGCTGCTCTGAATGACCGTCTTCCCCTTCCGACCCCCTAACACCCCCAGGGGCGGCCCGGTGCGAATTGTGACCCATAACTGTTACGATATGAGATGTAAAACTGAGGTACATGGTACGTGGACGTGTGGAAGAAGCGGTATGCAGTGGAGCCTTCCAAATTATTGTATTTCGTTATCAACGTATGAAGCATAATATAGGTATAGTGGCAAAGAATGTATTAAAATTATATTATTATAGGTTTCATAACATAGTATAGAAAAAGTCGCTTTCTCTGTCCCAAGGTCCCTATGTATGTGTCTTTAAAACTTCATAACGGATTAAGATGGCGCTTTTTTAATAGATAGAGAGATTCGAGAGGAAAGTTTATATGTATAGTAACATCTATTAAACTAATCGGAAAATAACGCGTGCGAAGCCGCGGGCAAAAGCTCGTAAAACACAACCTTGTCTACATAAAGATAATTTTTTGTAAATCGCATTGAGTTAAGTAACCCAATAGGGTAATTTTTATTGATAATAAAACACTAAACATCTCAAATTACTTTATTAATGATTGTCGAAGATCTAACTTGTGATCTCTTGTTTTCCAAAGAAACAAAAAAGGTTCGCATTTATCGTCGTAAAAATATAATTTTCCAAATCTATACTAATATTATAAAACTGAAGAGTTTGTTTGTTTGTTGGAACGCACTAAGCTCAGGAACTACTGGTCGGATTTGAAAAATTCTTTCAGTGTTAGATAGCCCATTTATTGAGGAAGGCTATAAGCTATCTATATACCACGGGCGAGGCCGGGGCGGACCGCTAGTTATTCATAAAATAATATGATGATGAAGTGAAGATAAATTCATATATCATTTTCACATATCACCTTCACCGCATCTTAGTCATAAGCAAATAGCAAAGTTATGTCCGATCGGAGCACGCCTGTATAAACACAAGTGTGAATGAAACAATACGAGTGACCCCGACTGCGACCTTAGGTTTTTCTAAGGATGATAATAATTTATATAATTTGAAAACTATTTATATTTGTTTCAACAAAGCATACGCTTATTTAATATAGAGAGAACCGGTTAACAAATACACGTAAGAATCATGTTAGCATTTTCCTAGATTCTTCATAAACAATAATCAAATCGATAGCAATATTTCGTTCTCGAATAAAACAAGGATTGGTAGTAACCGAATAATCTATAAAATATATAATAAATGGAATAAAGACGTAAATCCAAATGAAAATTTAATATCCAGCCGCACCCAGAGTGGATAGCTAAAATTGTGATTTCTGTAAACTATAATGTTACTTCGCAAATTGTTCCTCCCCCTAGCCAATCAGTTCCACCTCAGTGGGGCGTGATGTTATTGATAACTTAAATATTAAAACTTGATTTCGATTTGTGTTTTCAACTGCCCAGATATTATGTAATTCATTAATAGTTTCGAGTTTATCTAAACTATGATGAATGGTTATGCTAATGTGTGCTTTAGTTTCTAATATTCCCATATAAATTTAATATGGGAAAACAATAAAAGATACAAAATACAAAAAACAAGCAATAGTGAAAAGAGTCGTTGTCGATTTATTAGTGTATAAATGACATACGTAACGACCAAAAACAAAACCTTTATTCCCAAAGACGCGATCTCCAAAATTGGTCCGCGATGGCCAGATGTGGTGCGCTATTTTAAACTCGTAATAACCGTTGTCGACACGTGTGGAACGGCCATTACCACATATTACAAAAAATTGAAGAAAAACAATAAAATGTTAGGGATGGGGGACAGTGTCGGACGCGGTTTAAAATTAATGCTTGGTAGCTTTGTGAGATATTGACATCTAGGGGTTGATTTGATATTTAAGTATCTTAATTTTGTCATCTTTATAGTTTTTCTAATTTGACGTACTAAAATGGCATACATGTATATAACAAAAATTAAGTTATATATGTGAGAAAATATTACCGGTCTTTAATATTCCCAAAATTGATTTTGTTGTTTACCCCGGTCCAACGAAAGCTATCGATTCGTTAAACGTTCAAGGGCGTGGATCAATGGTAACAGAAAATTTTAATTAATAAATTCTCTCGAACAATCCACAGCGTGGACCCTCATGTGACCACAAAGCAACTATGATAGCTATTCAATGCGCCCTGCGTTATCCAATCGACGTGACCATCAATCCTTTAAAAATCTCTGACCTAGGGGACGAATGTCAGATTCAACCACTATATTTGACATTTCAAAGTCCATTGTTAAAAACGTTCAATGAATTCAATATACAACCGCTCTTCGCGAAGCAATCTATCATAGAATAAATCTATGATATATTTACACACAGTGAATGCATTATCACCAATCCTAAATCAGCTATCAACGGACTCTTTTCACTAAAAGGGTGAGCTCTCTATAGAAAAGGTTGACCCTTCATAAAGACTTATCACCTCATATACAAAATAAGGTTCTACTAATCCTAGATAGTTCGGACGAGATGGTGTTCTAAAACTTAGTGTTAAAGATCAAATTTCTATAACGCTGACGCGAAGATGGGATCTAGTCGAAGTTGGCGGTAGTTTTTTCTCAACAATCTCCTCTCGGACTTAACTTACGTTATCTCGCCCACGAACGTAGGAATAGAACCCGCACATGTATAATAGAGGTGATATTTCTAAAGAAATTTAAATTTGCCCGCAAAGGTCTCGAGATAGGATTAAAGATTGGGTGTAGAGATGGCCCTTTGTGGTCCCTTAAGAAAACGTCCTGATATGGAAATATCGCGGACGCAACTTACAATCATTTGCGGGCGTGATCAAGAGTCGTCTTTGATAACTTTTGAAGAAATATCAACTTAATACCTATATCTGGAATTGTTTTAAAATGTCAAATGTAAAATTTTATAAATAAAAGCCATCATGGTAAAATATTCAAAATTAAAAGAATTTGTATCGCTACCAAACATATATATGTATTTCTAAATGAACATTACTCATCCAACAATCCTGCATTAATTTGTAAACCAAATAAAACGTTTAAACACTGGACGCAATATACACTTGTATCAATATTTATTCTGATACAAAACAAGTGACGGCCATCATTTCTCCCATCCATAGTGATGTTAATGATTTTAAAAATATTCCGTGGACACAACTATCGAAGACGGGTTCTTTGTTACAGATATAACTCATGAGCAACATACAAATATGGAAGGAGCGTCACCTTATTACCTCATTTCTTCGTTAAATGCATTCTAAATATAACTTACACATAGTCAAAGGACACGCGATAGGCACGAGACAATCTCCCCTTACCTTTAACACAGAAAGACGTCAGTTCTAAAATTAAACCCACTTATTCAAAACCGCCACTTAGCTACCTTTCGTCTCACAAAAACTAAAAATATCCTCGACCATTGTGTCACCGTCAAAGAAGTTCCGTAGGTCACGGCAAACACATGAACGTGTACGTGTCAGGAGCACGCCAAACATTTTTTATCTTTGAAAATATTATAAAAGACCGCGCCTGACAATGGAACCTCAGTAGCATCTTTGACAATTATAATATCATACACAACCTTAAATGATACGCCTTTAACGCCACAGAAACGTCCTTCGATATTGAACTCTAAACAAATAGGGTCACAACTGAATATTCATTGGCTGGTCTACAAAACATCATCTCTTTTGTGCGTCATTTCGTCATGGTTAACATAAGGGTCATCACAAAAGCAGAAGATAACAATGCGCGTACGTCAATCGTGTGCTCATGCAAATAATTTTTTTCTCCAAAACATCCCCTTTATCTCTTCGTAAAACGATGGGGTTAATTAATATGTATAAAATAATATAATTCAATTTACGGTCCTTTTTTTAACCGGCACGTTCGGGGCATCTTTTCAATGTTAGAGTTATGATCTTATTTTGACAATATGCACGAACTAGTAGATTTATAGACGCGATTGCTTTGTTTCTATTCAACATAATTCGGTAAATGAAATATCATATAATTTTATTACAAACGGACCCTCATACGTTATTGAATGTAGCTGGTTTGACAGCTCACTCGAAGGGGTTAATATCAGCGTTTAGGATAAACTCAATAAGCCGAAACAACTGGTGTTGAAGCGAAACCTGCAATTGACATTTGGATGATAACGCAATCGTTTTGTGGCACAACTTCTAACGTCCTTTATATTTTTCAAATGTGAATGAAATCAAAATGAAAAGTTCCACAGCCGTTTAGCTCCGTTATTTTCGCTTAATTTTCGAATTACTTGTTTATAGTGACCGTTCATTTTACAAAGCAGTTGGCAAAATGCGGGTTGAAATTTTGAACGTTGTACAATTTTCGGGTTTAAGAAAGCTTTTGTTGTGCAACGGTTTAATACAAAAGTGTCAAATGACGGCACATCTGCTGGTACAAAGGGTTATGCTCGGATAGATTATTTTTCGAACCACCCCCGCAAGATTGCGCTTATGCAAGGCTTATACAGATGTTTCAAGCGATTCCTTTCACGTGTATTTGTTAAGCTGTTGAGAGATTATGATAAGGATTCCTAAATCATTTTATTTCTGCTTTGACGATAGTAAACTTATGATGAAATTTTAGAATGTTTCTTATGTTTATTGTTGATTCTGGTATTAAATACATTAAATACTAATTGATACTAAATAATCTTACGATGTACAATTATTGTTAACAAAAAACTACGTCGTTTTTAAATTGTCAACCAAATTTTAATGGGATCACACGAGAGGCAATAGCTTTCAATAAAAGAAAAGATAATTATTAAAATAGGTTTATCCAGTTGAAACTTCTAAGGTAACAATAAAAAATTACAGTCGCATTGATAACCTCCTCCAGTTTCTTAAATCGTTTGAAAAGTTAACGAAACATAATTTCGATTTGAATTTTTTACAATACGATTGTTGGGAATTAAGGAACAAACAGAGAGCACACTGTATAGATGACAACGTGAAACAAAATCCAAAATGTATGATACAACGATGACATCAGCATTTCCCGAACGGTGTCCAGCATTGTTGTTGTGCAACATCTCGCCCGATACACAATGTGGCAAAGGCTTAAGCGTAACGATAAAATTGTCTACATGGACAAAATCCTTTGAAGCTGACAGCGAATTGAAAGAATCATTAATAAAACTAAATCGGGACGAGAATACACGATGGCACATATTTCTTTTAAGATGATTTGAACGGACGGCTTTATAATATCTAAGCATTGTAACAATTGATATTTTTTGTCACAACTTTATACTTAATATAAGCTTTTATTCAGGACTGTGCCTTATTTAACTTCTTTTACTAATGCAGTCATTTTAAAGTAATTTCTATGTGTTTTAGAATGTTTTACATAACACATTTAGACATTTAGACCTTGCAAGCATTTAGGTTACTTGATGTGATATATTTTAATAAACTAAATAGAGAAATTAATTAGTATGTTGCAGAGAAACGTAGTTAAAAGTTTATGTTTAGGTGACCAATTTATCAGCATCGACCATAGAAATGTTTGAATTAATCTTTTAGAAGAAAATTTTCAGTACTCACCACTATGCATTGTATTGGATTCAGCGTCTGCCATTTCTGTTCTAGATTTCTTTTGGTCCTCAGGAGACCCAGACGTGTCCATGTGTTCCTGTTTGATCTTCGGTTTGATGTCTTCATCGGGAGAACTTGAAGGCATCGGTGATGTAGATGCTCTTCTCTTGGGCGTTGACACTTGCGCGTCTGCATCTAAAATTGTTATATTATTTAGACTATTATTTATAATATGAATCAATACTTAATTTTATATAGTCCTAAAACAAATTAAATACTCTATTTATTCTGTGGCTCCACGTAAGCCTTCCAAAAGACAGTGCGCTTTCCTGCTGGATGTATCCGAGTCTTACGAAGTATAATTTAAATATTTTATAATGTAGGTAAATATATTCATTCAGAAAAGGTGAAAATATGTAAGCGATACACAGTAACCTCAAAATTAACTAATTTCTGAATTATTTTTTCGAGATCCATAATATTATGAATTTCTATTGTGATGTAATTATGCACAAGTAGATACTCATTTACTATCGTTTAAGCTAACTCCTTTTTGATGGAAATAAATTTAAAAAATGAGGAACTTTATATTGTTTATAATATTATTCATATTAATTGAGATAAAATCAAAGACTATTTGGCAACAATTTAAAATCATTCACATACGATACAATCTGGTAAACTGACCGTCCAGTAATCTTTTTGGTGTGCTGGATGCACCACCGTCTTCCAATAAGTCAGGAGGCGCTATCGACGGACTAGCCAAGGGAGGTGTGTGGACTCGACTGCTCGGAGGTCTTCTAGCAGTCAACAGCGATGGTCTTCTGCCACTGGAGTTCCCCGTCCCCAGCTGTCCTGGCCTTGAACCATCCTCTGGGTCGGAATTCGGACCTGTGCAATAGTTAATTTACTAATTTCCTTTCGATAATTGCAACGTTGTAACAAATTTAAATAGGTACGATTTTTCTTTTAGTACGAAGGCCAGTATGGGAAATTAGTTTTCGGTATCGCTCAGTTTAATATAGAATGAAATGACGTAGGTACCATATCTTAATTACTTTTGCTACAGTGTATAGTTAGTAGCCAAATGTTTTGAATTTTTGGGAAGATACAGTTGGGTTTATTCAGCTTAATTACATAAATATAGTAACTCGTCAAATAGCTATAAAGGTTGACATACCAGCACTGAAGCAGTGGTAGGAAGTGAGGTCTTTATCACAGGAGGAGACCTTGTGTTGGATGAACCGAACGATGTCAGCCAACGCGAAAGCCCTCCGACACGCTCCGCATGTGAGGGTATCGGCTGGTACTCCAGGCGTTGGAGAGCCTCCGCCCTCTGCCGCGCTGTCCGCATCCGCTGAAATAATCCTCACGTTAGATAGGTCTAGAAAATTCAGAAATTATAAATAGTAATAAAATCATACTATTTAAATGAATTTATATTCTTTTATACGTAAATATCATTTTAACAAACGGTTACCTTTTTTTGAAAAGCAATAATATTATGCTATTTCCATAATTTGGTAAAAGTGCGTGTGGTCGACATGAGTAAAACAGGCGTCAAAAAGAGGTCGAAATACGAATAACATTGTATTAAAATATAGTCCAAGTGACATATGGACAATGATGCATTCAACCCTTCGAGTGCTAAATTATATATAATTACATCGAGTCACGGTCGAAGGTGTCAGTTGTGAGATTGACCACTTATCTCTCAATGGGACAAAGGGAATAATAACTGTCTTAAGTTTGTGGTTCGTCTTTGAGGGTTCTTTATTGGGACAGCAGAGTTAATAGCTCAAAGCAGATGTGACGGCCGTGTCTCGATGTTTTGACTTGAATAATTGAATGTGTAATGAGAGCCGTAATTTGCGAAAGGAAATGACACTTTCTAATTATCTTTTGTGTGACCTTTATTTTGTTATACGTAATTTATATGTTAATTTGTACGATGTTTTGGGTTTAATTGATTATTGCATAATCATGAATCATAATGACTGACTTTTATATGAATGTAGTCCTACTGAACAGAAGATACAAAATCTATATAAATTTTCTTTCTGTTTCTTAATAAGCCCCTTTTTATATTGATTTGGTCAGTGATATAATTTTTTAATGTTCCACAACTAAGCGTCTTATATCCAGGACTTTAGTAGGTAGTGGGTCATTATGATGCTTCAAATCGTCAACCCATATAAGTTGTTGTACATACGAGTAAAGAATTTAATTGCCTAATAAATAAGCCGACACCGGCATCGACGCTTGGGAATTATAAAGGCGCTTTCACAAGCCTCGCACAATTGGTCGGCACATCAAAGACGCCGGAGCTAATTTTACATAAGTACTATGCAGACTCCCTTACATTCCTTACGCTTTTATTATTATTTTTCCTTCAATCGCTTTGTGAGGAAAGTAGGCCGGTACTTTCTTGCGGAATAATGTACAGGGGGTCGATTGAAACTCGAGTACTAAATTAATATAGCGTAAAAACTACATGATTCTCGCTCATTGTTTGCAATGTCCTACCTAGTTTGTTTAGAGGGTTTATTATGTAAATGTGTCGTGGTATTGATGTAGTTTATTCTGATTTATTTGGGCAGCGGCTTGGCTCGTGTCCCGAATGGTTTTTTAGCGCTTCCGTCGGAATAGTTCCTTCCGTTGTGGCCGCACCTTTATATTTACAAATTAGCTGAATGATTACTGTGATACCGTAAATGTCACGTAATTTAAACCCGTCTTAATAATGTTAACAGAGATAGTTCTCATCGTAATTAACTAAAATTTACATTGATTTTCTGGAGTTTCGGATAATGATAAATCTAAGATTTAAGGATGATGCTAAATTTAAGAATTTAAGTATGGACTGAATTGATTAACAAAGTTTAAAACTTTTAGCCGTTTGTGGCCCTATATTTTATATATCAAATGTGAAGAACAAATATTTTTCTATAAAAATACTTTATGTACATAATTAATAACACGATAACATAAATGTTATTTCAATTTGAATTATACTATTCCAATATCAACCACCAATCCACCTATAAACGATTCTATATATTACCAAGGCCCGGCAAACCCTATTAAGTAGAACCCTATCGCGTTCCGTTTTCCGGGGAAATATGAGAATTTATAGTGATCTATTTGTAAGGCAGGTAGCCACACCCCCGGGCGGGAGTGGACAGTGGTCAGTACATGCGCGATGGACAAACAACACCCACAAATCGGACCGATTTATTGATATGGGGTTGAAGTTTTGATAAGGTCATGTATTGTATACGATTCGGTATATCCTTGCTTTGATTTGTCAATGTAGTTTAAAATTTGGTGCTCAATTATGAAGACTGCATACGCGTAGCGAAAGTTATTTATGGTGACTTAGAATTAAGTTAAAAATCATTACTATTAAAGATCATTTCTTTACACTCTTATAGACTTTTTGGATTAATAATTTATGGATAAATGTATTTTATACCGTAAAAATGTAACATATTTAGGTACTCAGTTGTATTTAAAACACCTTTGATCCTTTGGTTTTAAAGCGGAGCATACCTACATAAATATGTCAACATTTTTAAATGAGTACATCCCAGCTATACATTATCTGTGATTTATTGAAAACGTCTGTCTAGCCTGAACTGTCAAACGCCTCAGGTGACGGGGGTGCCACCCTTCAAAAGGTTCGCGCCGAAAAGTTTAAATTAGCTCGTTACCAACGTTCTGGAGCTAAATCTGTTTTGTTTTTTCACATAGGGTCAATGGAAACTTGCGTGAAGTTTGCTACCGTCGTCATATGAATTAATAATTGTTGGATTACAAATAATTGTTGTATCTTGTTACATATTTACATTTGGCATGTCTTTGGATTTCACGGATTTTAATTGGATTTTATTTAATTTCGTGTTTGTATAATATAGATACAATTTTAAAATTTATATAATTTTGTTATTCAATTAGCATCTCATAGCATGAAGGAATAATGTAAATGATTAAATCATAATTAATCTTATACTATTAAAGCGTTGAAATATTATATATAATATGGGATTACAATAGTATAATCTGATTTCTATATAAACTAAATTTGTATAGAACGTACGTAGAAGATTGATCAGATCATTCATAACGCGATATCAAACAAAAAACATGTCCAAAATTGACACAATCCTGACCACCGTGTCCAATATTAATTGGCAGGGGATCTCAGGCTCCCCATTGTGCCTTTCCATACGAATCATACATTTTTAGCGACAATAACACGAGGTAAAAATAATACAGAGTACCGCGGGGGCGAACGGTTAAATGATTTTATGGGTGACTATTGATTATTGTATTTTGTTCGCAAATTTCTTGCCACAGCGTATTGATATTATGTATGAACTATTTTTAGTATCGCGTGAATAAATTTTTAGAAATACTTTATTTATACGACGTTATTACGAATTTTAAAATTAATGCCAGTAAATAATTGACTTCGACTAGACGAGATATTGTGGAATTCGAAATTCAAATTGTAAGAAGGCATTCTAATGCTCAATTTGTTTTTTACTCTGAGTTATTTCTCGTATTTGAAAGCGACAATTCTATCATAGTCTTTGATATGTATTCATTGAATGGGCCACGTTGTCGGAAATGGACATTGAGTTCAAAGGGCTGTACAAATAAAGCCTTGTGTCGGCGAATTCTGATTCAAGCGATTTGTTTTGTGCTCTTAATGGCTCAATAATGCGATGTTTTTGTTTTTAATGTTGCCTCTTATCGGCCAGCTACTGCAAACTGTAGAAAAAAAGGTTTTACGTCATATTTATGAAACCGTTTATTTTATTATTCCCAATTAGATTTCCATATTTCTTTAATGAGGAAAGCTCTAGTTTAATAAATTGAAACTTATTCGCTTATTTGCATGTTTGAAAGCAGTTCACTGAAATTTATTCCAATTATGACATTTATACTTTAAACGTTAGGATTATGAGCATAATTAGCATTTATTTCCCAGTATTTCGATTTCTAAATATAGAAATACTAGTTTATTACTGGATAAAATATAATCCTTATTCAATACGGTCCAAGATTTATTTGTACTATTTTCGAAGAACATTATTTATATCATAAGCCTATACAATGATGCGGAAATGCTAATGAATACCAATCTATGTCGTGCGTTTTCTCTGAAACTACTGAACCAAACCCTATAGCTTTTATGTAATAGGAGATATTTTTATTAGCCCCATAATAGGGACACCAATTCCAGCGAATTTCAATCAAATAAATCTGTATTTATTATCTACATATATCATAGTTCTAAATTAGTTTTTGCGTAAATTAATGAATTTGAAACGATTCTTTCTCATCTTAGACATAAAAAAAAATTGGTAACAATTGATATAACACACTTATTGACTGAATCTTTTTCATGTCATTTCTGGTTTTGTTATTTATTGAAAAGTCGTATATTTTACTTTTTATAATATTATTTTTATTATAAACTACTATATTAGGATTATTTTCTTATTTAAACCTTCTGTAATTATATACGCTAGTAATTCCCGCCAATAAGCGTCAAGAACGAAACATGGTGGTCAAAAATACATTGTTCGAAATTTAAAAGTGTCCAAGTCAATTTGTAATTCCACAACGGTTCAAACACCACGCCCAGTACATTTGGCTATTCAGGCGAAAGGCGGGCTATGTCAACAGCCTACTAATGACGTCACACTTATGCTTACCCCCGTTCACCTATAATTATAACCCATGTATATGTGTAGTGTTTTATTTTTACTATATAATCAATGCTGGGGCAAGGCTATTGTTTGTTTTTAAGACGCCATTTTGAAATTCTTACATTCGGGTGCAATATAGATGTTTATTGTATTTTTTATAAATCTTATTTTATATAGAATTAACGATTAAAACGTAATGAATCCCATAATGACTGGCCAAGATAAAAAAGTTTAAAACTAACGTCAACGAAACGTCGGGTTAATAATATAATGAATAAATCGTGCTTAATATCCGTTAAAAAGTTTTTAATTTCTTAATGTATAAGAAAATACTAAGTTTAAAACTATTATTAGATGATACCTACAAGTTTAATGAAACGATTGTGATGATTAGCTTAATTGATGTAGGTATTAAAGTAGGTATTTCTAAACCAGTTAGCTTAAAAAAATCATAGAAATACACTTTTTAATTTGTTTTAACATAGGTAATGTGGTACATGGTCAAGTAGTTTATATTAAGTTTTTATTAATTTATTTTCAAATCTCATAGGTTATTTATATATAAATCGTTTGAAGATATTGTTTTCAATTATTTCATACAAAAAGTCACCAACATCACTGGAGGGATTGCAGTTTCGAAACGGAAGCAATTGAAGAATTTCCTATAGAACACAAATCCACGCCATTCGATGGAAAACCCACGGAGTCAACACGGTAACCAAACCAAAAAAAGATAGTTTGAGTGAACGTTCTTTGTTTTTAGAAACGTCGTTTAAAAATGAAAACTGGAACTGGAAAATTCACTTATTAAGTGTAATTAACAAAATACATACTACATGAAAAACAATACTGCATTAATAATAAAATCTAATTATTAAACTTGTACATTTTTGACGCGCACCATAAACATTTAATTTGCGTTGTGCAAAGTTAGCATATGCATGCTATGATGTATTCATGTGGGTACATTCTGATCTTAATAACACTATTATTTTTCACACAAAATGAAGAAATCTTTTATTTATTACTCACTAGCTTTTGCCCGCGGCTTAGCATGCGTTAATTCGGAGTAGTTTAATGGATGTTATACGTAAAAACCTTTATCTTTAATCTATCTATCTATTAAAAAAACTCCCGTCAAAATCTGTTACGTAGTTTTAAAGATTTAAGCATATATAGGGATATAGGGACAGAGAAAGCGACTTTGTTTTATACTATGTAGTGATTATTTCCCCGATTACAATTGGCAATGTTTATCCTGTTACTTATTGATATAAACGAATTATGAGTTTACCACGTTTTTACGAAGCAGGTAAATTTCCCTCAGAGAAAAAAATTGCGGCCACAACTGATCAAATTAAGGCCGGGTCAGTAATAGTGTTACTGATATCCAATACTGGAATATCGGTAAAGAAAACAGACCTCTCCTGTGTATTGCCCTCTTCGTTAGAGAGATTTGAATTTTTTTTTCTTTTTTTGGTGTAAGCTGATATGGAGCTTGGGGAAATGGACAACCCTTAATAGAATTGGATATGAAAATTGTAAATTTATTTTTTACGCGAAATAAAGTAACTGTCGGGTAAGCTGATCTTTATCGAAATTGGTTGGGCCGATAATTGAATTTTTAAAGAATTAAATTTTTAATTCGAAATATATGTAAATTTTGCAAAACTGTATTATATATTGTTTAATGTATAATATTAAGATTAAGTATTTAAAAAATATATTAATTACTTAAAATATGTTGTTTCTTAGTGTGTAATAAATTTTTCTTTATCATGTTAATAATAAAATTTCTCTATCATATTAATACAATGACGCCGAATAATTTATAATCTAATAACTATACCAGAGAAAATATACATTTTATATGTACGTAAAAGAAAGAATTGTAGGCCTTCATTCGTAGGATATTTGTCACGGTACGAGTGTCAATAAAAACGACACACCGGACTGTATGCCACTACACTACGTGCGATAGTGATGTGACTATATCGAGTTTTATCGATAAATTTTTTTTATGACTTTTAATTTGGTGTGTTTGTTAAAGCTGGATGATTTGTTACTTTATATTATCATCAGACAGTGACATGGGTTAAATTTGTTTGTTATATTATAAGCTTTAGGTTATAATGTAGATATATATGACGCTTGCTTACTGCTTTTCTGCTGGATTACGGAAAAATAATGAGTGATACAATAATTTAAACCATACATAATGTTCTTTGTGATTAACTAAATAATTATATAATAGAATATATCGATAGAAAATTTTCTCAATTACGTATTAATTAATGAATATTCAATTCGCATTGTTTTTTAAAGTAGTCCATAATTACAAAATATCCCTTTACACAACCTCTCGCATTTAGTAAACAAAACGCGTCCACTCCAAATAAACCAACCTGCTTAAATCTATTCTATCGATATCGACACAGGAACATCACTGCCCCGTTAAAGCGGACACTTAACCCCTAATCCCCGGCAGTTCTCGGCGGAGTTTATGGCAAAAATCTTAATTCTACCGTGGCTGCCGTTAACTGCCCGCCTCTAATTATTACCACCAATTGTATCTATTACCGATACTTAATATATACAAGAGCGTTGTCCCAACTTTACCCGTTTTGTCTCGGGTTAAAAAAATATTTTAACAGTTTACTAAGTAAATATAAAGCTCTCTGATTATAAAATAGTTATTAAAATTATTTTACAATTAGAGAGTTAATTGTAAACAAACACAAAAATAGAAGCTTATCTCATTTAAAAAAATATTGATATGAATATAACCGAAATTAAAAATCTTATTGGAACGTAATATACAAGAATAGAATATAAATTTGCGTGGTAGTTTTAAGTAGATAACAATTAAAAATAATGAAGTCGACTTATTCTTCAGATTATTTCGTTATACTTGCATCGCAAGCACGGTTCGATTCTGGTCATTATTTGATTTATTTGATCACAAATCTGCATTTTTATCGAATAATTAAAAAGTTTCAATTGTTATTTTTAACTACGAGTGCAGTTAAAAGTGATATAAATAAGAATAAATCTTTTTTAGAGGTTTTAAATCGTACTTTTCAGCAATGAAACTGACCTGATACACACAAATAAATCAAAGGTAGCATAACCTACCCAATTTGAGTTGACTTTAAGAAAGTCACAAAGTTATATTTTTCAGACGGAGTAACAAGAGATATAGTTTTCCCCGAGCAATAAAACTAGGGTCATAAAACTGCGTCCGGTCGGAGTGGTGCCAACCCTTATACTGAAAACCCGTATAAATAATATAGAAGTTGCAGATTTTCTTGGCTCGCTCCCGTTTTTAAGTTTTAACGGATCATTCTGAGATTATAATGAGATTTGAATGACTGAAACTGCTATAAAGCCGACATAATTAGGAGCGTATGTTATAATATTGATATGATAGATGTCACGAATTGTGGAGCAATAGAAGAGTGACTCAAAATGTGTTCTTATATTTATTAACACATGGAATAATTGGCTCGAATGGACACAATATGGGTAAAGCGTTAAAATTGAAATATTATATTTATTGTATTAAAATGTATACAATACCATGATTATGTAGCTACATATTATGTACATATATATATATATATACATGATTATGTAGCTACATAGCTATGTAGGACTACATATCTCTTTATTATATAATAAATGTAAAACAATCGAATCTAAACATATGTAGTGGTTCGTAATAACTTTTGGATATAAATAATTTTGAATAATACGCTATTGCCGCGCTCTGCCTATCCCCGAATGGACATTATTTTGACAAACAGCCTTCGTGGTAAATTTGCGGTCAATGCAACCGAGGAATGCAGTTTATTTAAAATATACTTTTAAATATCGCTTTATGTTGATATAGTGCTGAGGTTTCTTGGCATAAGTGCATTGCATTAAGATTTTGCTGCGCAGTCGTCTGCTTTACCAATATTTTGTTATATTTGCTTTGTGTCTGGGTTGTAAATTTTAGTTCTGGATCTGAACTAATTTAATGCTTGAATACATCTTGAAGGGACCGAATTTATATTTACCTATCAATTTTGTTAGTTTTCCTACTACATAGTTGTTTCTTATATGTTTGATCAAAAGTTCTGCTAATTCTAGTGTGGAAAAGAAACCTATACAGCTCAGTGTTTTTCCCACACTGGAATTAGTACTGCTTAAAGACGTTATGGTAACCAGAATCCATCCATTCAGAATATTTATAACATTCTGGATTAATAGACAATCAATTACAGCTATTATTTGAAAGAATATCCAATATTTTATAGCGAAATGTTCGATACTACAATAAACATACACCAGTCCACTAACTTACTCATTTATATGTTAATGTAAATGGCATCCTCACAGATTCGTACAAAGATATGTTTCGGGCCATATCATTTTCACTGCCTTATTACTTTCCAATTTGTCTTCAACATTGGTTATTGCCTCGTTTATGGCGACCCTCTCCATCTACATTAACTATATTCAAGGACTGTATAGTTATTGACGATATATCGACAACAATCACAAGGCCTCAACACTAATAAGAAACTTATAGGTACATATTTATGTTACATAGTGAAAAGCTTATGAATTTATCAAGCGGATTCTTAAAGCTATGTACCTTTTCGCCTAAGATCGATGCCAGAGTCGAAAAATCTTGACTTACTCCTTGATGATAAATCCATTTTCTTAACGATCACTTAAAAGTTTATAAAAGTTTGTAGTCACTCACGCAACTCTGTGCGCACACCTTGAAGTATACAGAAATAATTCAATGTTCCTCAGACCACTGGGCACTTCAAGAAACGAAGTCATAAAACATGTGATCATCTTCACAGATGAACACAGACTGACTGGCTAGCTCGATTAAAATCGGCACCCAAAGATTTACAAAAAAAGACCCCCAGAGCTCCAGGTAAAAAAATCCGTATCAAAACCGCCGTTTCCTAGTGACCCCGATCACTCTCCCATCCCTTTGTTGAGCTCCTTTTATTTATAATAGTACATTTTTTTCACACACAGCACCCCTAATAACGTGTGAGCGAAAATATGCGTAATCGTCTACGTCACCCAGACGCAGACAGAGTATAGAGAAAGCGCTATAAAGAAAAAACACAACTGTCCCCTATTTGAATAGCAAAAACTGCATGTCACTTCCAAAATGGTATTAGTGAATGAATATGATTTCGGATCTAAATGGATGGTTGACTTATAATTGTGCTGCGCTATATTTAGCATGAATTATTGGTTCGACGTGGTTTTTGTAATACGGGCTGACAAAGATCTGTGCGTTAATGTAATAACTGTAATTGATAAAATATTATAACTTTTACTATACACTTTAGCACTTTTATGGAATTTATATATTTTTTTTTAAATTACGAAAAATAGAAGAAGCTTTATACAATTCATAAATGGCCTAGTTAGTCAAAGGACAAAAGAAAAAAAGACGCTATTTTATTTTTTATATATTTTTAAACAGTAGAAGAAACTAAAGCTAACAGATGCAAAATTAATGAGATACATAATTTCCATTGCGAGATCGAAATCACATCACGAATAGCAGAAAATCCAAAATAAACGTTATTAATAACCACAGATTTGGTCCTCAGATAACAAAATTATGACAATCGAATAGAGCTGCAAGCGAAATGACCCTAGTTCCGCAGTGTTTGTTATTCCTAGGTAAATAAATACCGAAGATTGACGTTGAGTGTACATCTGGTGGGCTGAATAGGGGGATGTGATAAACAATACAATAATTCAATTTTCCTGTGGCCTGCGACAAATTGCGCGTGATGTGTTGCGTAACGAATAAATTCTCTATTTATTTTTTGGCTAAACATAGCTCATGTTTTTACTGAGCTCACGGGTAAGTCATTTCGTATCATTTTATAGTGTCTAACGAAATTAGCATTGTAATACTACTGGAAAAGCTCAACGTACACAATATTCCAAAGATCCTTTAGAACTTTAGTTGTCACAATGACAGTGTATGAATATATTTTTTTTTTGTAAATAATTAAGTTGTTAATAATTATTGTACAATTTTGCACTATCTATGTTTTAATTATTGCTGTATGAATTTGAACATAGTATGAAAATATCTATGTACTTAATACCTACCTCCTGCTTTTTACTATTTTTATACACAGTGGGTTGCCTGGAAGAGATCACTCTTTAGTGATAAGGTCGCCTTCTGTGCTGGTCTAGTTTTAAGTTTTTATATTTAAGGTTTATTTGTATACCAGTACAATAAAGTGTTAAATAAATAAATAAAATAATCCGAAAAGACCGATTCCTTTTGTCTTTCATATTCATTGTCCAAAAATTTGTTTCTTATTTATGTTTAGGTTCAATTACACGTAATTAATCATGGTATATCAGGACAAAGTATGCCAAAAATCCAATTAGTCACGCTAAATTCCAACCTAGGCATTGTTTGGCACAGATAACATACCAATCTTGGTAAACCTGCGACGATATTTTCCGCGTATCAAAGGTTTTATAAGCAAGCGTCATAAGCAAAAAATAATACAGTTACCATGATTTGGGAATGGACCTTACCTGTCGGAGCGTGTGAAAATAAAACAGGTGGGATTGTGGTTCCGGCAACCTGATAATTACGGGATGGACAATGGTGTTTGGGATTCGCGGTTTGCTTCGAGTAAATTTTATATTCGCGGCTGTTCTTAAATTCAATGTCATAATAAAAAAAGTGTTTGTGAAAGATTTTTATATTATAAATTATTTAGTTTTATAGCATTGAAATTTTTAAAAAATAGATGAAATTGGTCACGAGGCGTGATTCCACATACTACATTTTATTCAATATTATCGAATATATTTGTGATTAATTTAGGATTAGCGAAATGATAAAGCATACTTGCATTAAAAAGCAAATGACACGTTCGCACATTATCACGGTAATTACAAGCTTAGTCGTTTATTTTCTATATATAGCCCATGAATATGCACCTATTGCTTTGTATCCATATCAATAGGTACATATTATGTACGTACGTATTCGTGTACGTATGTACACATATCAATTATAATCTTCTAGAAACTTCTTCACATCAACAGTGTAATGAAACGGAAGAACGAAAAAAAATGTCACACATGTTCTAATTCTGGTCAAGAAATCCTTTGTGGACACTTTTGTGTGCATTGATAGATTGAAATGCCAAAGGGTTGGATTTCACCTTTAATGGAACAAAAAATACAGCGACAGCGTGGGAGAGAATTGCAAATCTTTGCAAACATATCGATATATAAATGACCGCTATTAAGCGCATACGTGCATATTTATAGAATTGTTATTTTACAAATGGAAGATCGTATGTTATTGAAGAATATATCTGTATGAGTTCTTAATACTTCTAATTCTAAATCGTAATGCCAATTTGTTTAATGGCTAGAGAAAACATAGCCAGTATTTATGGTCTGGATCGTATTATGATCGCAAGCATAGGCTCACCTACAAATGTCACCTGAGTTGCATCTAAATCTGCATACAAACCTGGGAGAGTTCCCATAGCTGCCGGCCACTCATGACCGCTCGCCTTGTTAAGCGATGACCTGACTAGAGATTATGCACTCACATCCGTATGATGACTGCTAATTGAGGCCATGTGAAATGTATACAAAGAGTGATGTTTTTTCGCGATCCGCGGTAAATGACAACAATGTGCCGTGATTAATTAGTCCGTACCATTAAAATGATTTGTGCGCGTTAATTATGGCTTTTTGTATCTAATATTCAGTTTTGAAGACGAGGTCCGCAGATAATTCTGTTATCCGTTTTTTGTTTGAACTATGCTAATTTAATTGCCAGCCATTCAAGTGTTTGACCGATAAAACGTCGCAAATTAATGTTTCCGAGTATAATCCGACATATGATATTAGTTCCTACATCTTTTTATAATATGAATAAACTTATTTTGAGTGTCGCGGTAAAATGGCATTAAATAATATGTCATTTAAAAAAAAACATGAATAACATTAACTTTTCGTTCATAATCAAGTGCACAAGACAAACATGTGTTACACAGTTGATGAAATCGGTCCTAGGTGTAAACCCACATCTGCATGAAACCACAAAGTAACTGTAAATACGAGCTGTGCTATAAATTTGACGGCGGCTGATCGCCGATCGGTAGATAACCGATGAGTGACCCGGGCACGGTATTGTCTGCGCGGGAGTTGAGATTAGCAGTAGGTTGATATGACCCTTGAGGCTTCCATTGCTATATTTCCTATATAGTAGGTAAAATTATATGAAATAAACTACAATAAATTTGAGGTTGAATACAAGTTGTAGTTAGTTTATTTTAAAGAACAATAATGCAAAATAATATGTTCTGCCTGAAATTAAAATCAACGCATAAATATTTGATACACCGCATGTATAGCCATTGAATCAGCGATGAACCATGTTAAGCTTATTGAATCCTACTAAATATCGTATTTAGTTAAAGGAAAGGGCGGGCTATTATAAATCTAGCGGCGCCCACGCTACAAGTGAACAATACACAGACATACACAACAACACAATATAAATCATAAACATGAGCCTATCTTTCACTCCTTTGACTGTCTTATGATTTTTAACACCCACTTAATCATTAAAAACAATAAAGCTTTGCGACATTTGAAAATAGGTTAAGAAAGCGGCGTTCTGCGATTCATTTAGCAAGTTTGTATTAAAGTATGATGTCATTATAAAAATGAACTAATTAAAAACTAGCTATCATTCGTTTAAAGAAAAGGAATGGATATATATGTAGAACTGATAATTTTAAAAACTTGTTCGATTGTAGAAATATTATGAGCATTATTTTATTACTTTTAATCATATCCCTTTCTAATAAAAAAGTTAAAGAATTTTATAACTGGCAAGAAAACAACAAAATAAAAAAGTTGTGTATTGAAAGCGCCATACACATTTGAAAATTAATTACAAGCATTTCTAAAACTAGGGCTACCACCGCAAAAAACGAACTGGTTGTAATTCAATACAACCTCCATGTTCTATCAACAGGATCAACTTGACGTGTAGCTAAAGCGGATGGTTTAAAAAAAATAAATTTAGCCGAATCAAAGGCAGTCGGACAATGGTCACGGCATCCAAAGCGACGTATGAAATATGTTGGATATAAAAGATCAGGTAGAATTTGATACACCGCAATCTTCATGTCAGACATATGTGGACTTTTGTGCTTTGAAATAGAAAAATTGGTGAAATTGATTTGATGTTTATACCGAAATATATACATTAAAGACATCTAAAAACATAGTTAATATAAAGATCATACATAATTCGATAAAAAAATGGAATGTGAAGTATGCCTATAGTAGTAACAGATTTATGAGTGTACAAGTAACACGTTTTATCAACACTTTAAAAAAGCGCAGCTCATTTAATGACCAATAAAAAAAAACCATCGATCCTCCATTTCACTTCTTTCAACACCACAATACAAAGTAATTATTCGTTTGCTTCTACAGGTGCTACAAACGGATATTTCGCAAAAACTTGACACCCATACCCTTTTCTTTTCTAAATTGCTGAAAGAATATGACATAATGATCAACAATAGATATTTTGCCTACAGGCGATTCAGATAGAACCCCATTCTGTGCCCGACAATGTGGGCGCGGACGTTTGAGATTGTTTGTAAAAAAAAAACTCTTTGACCAATTGTTTGGGTATAGCAGACTGGTGTTATTTTTTGTGTTTGTGGAAGATTGACCATGGGAAAATATTGCGAATTCAGGTGCACTATCGCATACCGCTTTGTCAACCTGTTGGGTGAATTAAATCGAGGTGACATTTCTTATGATTACAATAATTTGATTGTACTTAACGTTTCAGACTTATCTGATCTAATTTATAGATTACCTACAGATGGATAGAGAATTGTTAGCATTAAGATTCTTGCATCTACCCAAGTTTAAATAGGCCGGGTCGTTATAACGTCGACATTTACAAATTAGTATCAAAGCCTGACAAAGATGGACTCTTGAGAAACTGTCCACCCACTCCCATCCATTGATTGTAACAATAAATTAATTCCTGTTATGAACATTTTTTATTCTATTGTTAGAGCATTTATTTTACTAGATCGTAATAGAGCCTAATGGGCGGACATTGGTCAAAGGAGATTTCGTTCACAATAAGACTGAATTGAATTTACTTATGAATAGAACCTTTGTAAACGGCTCGCGTTCTTGTTTCCAAAGGCTGTTCCAATGTAAAGGCTTATCAAGTTTCAGAATATAAAAGTCCACCTCTAAAATTATATTTTAATTGTTGTTAAATATTGCAATTACAAACATTTAGATTACCAGCTATAGATACGTGCGCTTAACGCCATTGTAATGTTTGAAATAATCTGTAACGATCTTAACACCTTTGGAGAGTACAAAAAATTTGAGCTTCTGTTTTCGTTGTTTGTAATGCGATTTGTATTGTTGTTCAAATAATCCTTTTCTCGGAGAAAGGATTAAAGATGTACAAGATGTTAAATGGGAATGAGTTGAGACGTCACTTCTTAAGCCTCCAACGTTGCATATATTGTTTAAACGGACTAATAAATCCAATTTAAATGTTGCGCGGACCTCCGCGATATAACATATGTAAATCCATACGTCTTTATCTTCGCAATCGGAAAAACAAAACGAACGAAAGGGACATCTAAAAAACGGTCCAGTCTTTCAGTCGGGTGGCCGCCGACCGCACTCATTATTCTAAATACTAAATTAACTGTATTCCCATAATTTGAATATCAGGTTATTAAGATTTGCATACTTTTATACAAAGCATGAAATTAAACAATTATCCGAACAATTATATGAACAATTATTAATTTGTATCTGTTATGAATATGCCAAGTGAGTTTATTAAAGTCTATTAAGAAAAATATAAATATGAGAAAGATTATATGATACCCTTGACAAATCGCTATCAAGTAAAAAGTAAAACACTGTTACCTTTGTTAATTGCAATTAATGAGTGCCAACAATCATTTCGATCACGCAATTATTATTTAGCGAATCTTGAATATTTATGCTAGGCGTGTCCGATATACATTCAGGGACAGTCCTATTATTGTTGATGATAATACTTCAGAAATCATTATGATTTAAACAAAGATCGAATAAATAAGACCGTCATTAAATAATTTTAATGATTTTCATTGATTGCGATACCGAACGCATGGAAGTTACAGAACTAAACTATGTAGATGTATTACAAGCGATCTTGAAGCAATAATTCCTGGACAAGGATCAAGATTGAAAGTTCCGCTTGTGAATACGATGTTCCGATATTCTCTTAATGAAGACATATTGAATCGCCAACCGGCGAAAGACAAGATATAGCTATGTTTTAAATTGACGTGCGCTCCCATTATGCATTTTGAAAATAAAACCCCAAACAATGGTCTAATACAACGGCCTATTCCACTGTTTGTTATACCTGAATTAGGAGAAATAAAACACGAATCATGATGAAAACATAAAAATAAATTGAAACAATGAGTTGAAAAGCCAGCGTCAATTAGCAGAGTAGAGTAAAAACAAATTGGTTGACGAATAAATATTTTATGAAGTAAAGTTAACATTTTTAAACTTTGGAAGCTTCTCGAACCCTCGGCCTTCCAGTCTCGCACCTGATAAAGTAATTTGCGATTCCCTAATTCGCACTTTTGAAGAGGGTTTTTAAAACCAGATACCCTTAACTTTTGTTTCGTACGTGTCATTTATTTTTAACCACTGTCGTATTTTGTTCTGATTTCCTTTGCAGGGGTGAATCCTTGTCATACATTAATTGTAGAAGCGTGTTCACTTAGGTCAGGAAAGTAAAGTTTAAGTAGCACTTAGACATGGATTAACAAATAACGCATACCGCTTGTAATATATTTTCAATAATATAATAATCTTGTACTCGGTTTAAATGGTTTAAAATGTGTTTTTTGGCTATGTTTTTGCTATTAGGAAAACTTTTTTTGTTTATTTTAAATATTTTGCATTTAATATTAATAGCGTTGTATTACATATTTGACTCGAATAACAACCTGGGAACAAATAAGCAGCGTCTTACCGTTATACTTTATATCGAGGGGGGACTGAAGTACACAAAAGCGTACCTCCGAACCTCTTACGTTTAAAATAAGAACAAACGTGTGATCGACGAAATGACGCGTGTCGACCAATCAGGCGCGAAGGCCACAGTCGTTGATGACGTCACGTTGCCACCGACCAATCGTGTTAGCCTGTCGCCTTCGGTCAACTTGGACTAATTGCCCATGTGTGCGATAACGATTTGAGAAGAATTTATGCGCTTGCGCCTGTGCCGCGCTACCGGACCGAATGATCGCTTAGTTAGATTACACTTATTATAGTCTACTGATATTATATTATTTTTGTAAATTACATGTAATTTTTAAACAATTTAGATTAAAAATATTCTTTTAAGAAAAAAATTACTCAAATAATATTGCTTTAAAACGCTCAGAAATAAGTAGTTTAATTAATAAAATAATTAAAATAGAGCTATATATATACGATAAACAAGAGAAAAAGAGGTGTATTCTTAGTTAAGTAATTATGAGTTCATTGCTTTATTTGTAGTGCAAAAACTCGCAAGCAACTTGCTCAGGCAGATATTTATTGCAAACGCGGTAAGCAATAAAAAATAAATAAACCTTAAGGGTTACCTAATTTTAGGAATATATTTTAAGATTACAATACATTTGTTATAAATATAAGGAAGTATTATTCACGATGACTACATAAAAAAGTTATGAACTATTTTCATTGGTTTTTCAAATTATTTGACATATTAAATTCTGTTTAGTCTCAATATTTATGGCAAGAGACTTTTTAACATAGGTGTATAATAAATTTGCGCTTTTAACAATCTTATGTCAATATCTAAGCTGCAATTAACGTGGTTAATTTTATGTAAGTGAATAAATTTTACAAGAAACGAATTTAATAATGCAAATTGAGTTATTTTTGGACGTGTCGATGAAGTTTATAATACCGTAGCTATAGTGAATTTTAAAATTTAGTTTGTCATAATTATTATTTAAAATTATTATAATAGTTTCATAATTTAAGTGATTAAATTGTTATTTGAAAAAGATTACGTAGGTACTCAGTGAGAAATTGCCCTTTGTGTCATGATGTTGGAAAACGAGACTTTTCATATTAATTATTCATCTGATGCTCTCATATTTTTCTTTTGTCTATCACTAATGACAACATCATCAATTTCGTTAAACAATTTATGATGTATATCTATGTATTTAAATATGGTTAGTAAATCGTTTTAAGAGAATAATGAATTGTTTATTTCCATTATAATAAGAGAAAAATATTATAGAGTTTTTATGTGGTTTAATTATAAAGCCCAAAAATAAAGAACACATACATTTCAGATTTTCAAATATATATTAGGTATTCGTTACGACATTAATTTCCTTTGTCGTGATGAAAATAAAAATTTTGTTAAGTCGCATAAATGCATTGACGTAATATCGTAAAAAATTTTAAATGCTCCAGTAAAAGTTTGTTTATTAATGGTCATTTTGATCACGATCAAGCAACTTTTGTGACTTAACTAAATTTATGGTAAAATACATTTTCTCTATAAGAGTATTATTACGTATATTTATATTTATTTTAAAATTTATACACTATATAGGCGATGAAAGATAAAAGTTTTATAAATAGTTCTCTCAGATAATATAGATTATGAAATTCATTTATCTACGCAAGAGAGAGCTTCGCAAATAAATATTTGTCTCGTATTTAACACAGCTCCACTTTTACACGAAATATTTTCTTGTTGGGAAATGTATGAATATTGTGGGGATGGTTAAGAAGGATCTTTTCAGGCTATTCATTCATCCCTTACGGTCATCAGATGACCACAGTGTAAATATTGACATGCAAGATACGCTCTTAAGTAGCTCGTAGAGTCGCATAGATGTTCATGTTTCCTTACTCATAATAATTTCAATTCGAACAAAAATATTGTGATAATGCTATATGTACGCTGAATACATTTTTAGAGCAACAGTTTGCAATATTTTTATACACATACCTTGCGCGATGCGTACAGCTGGCATCTTGATTCTCATCTTGATTTGGTCACCTATTTTTAGATCTTCGATAACTTCTCTTATCCTCTAAAAATGTTATCTTAATATCTTGTTATCATACGACAGTTTGTTAGCGCACTTCACTTGTGCCGCCGTCGGTCCGCCTTATCGTCCTGTTTAGAACCTTTTCGGTAGAGATCTCGCTATCACAATATTATCAGAAGTCCGACGGTGATCTTCAGCGAGAGTTTTCGTCATTCCCAAATGCATCATCGCAACATATTAACACGTTAACTTTTTCCTTTTCATACTGCAAATCAGTTCACGTGTCAACAAACTATTTATTTTTAAAATAAGATACATAGAGATCTTATCGAGCACTCGAATCAACGTCTCAATGTCCTATCTAATCTGTTCGCATCTACAGCTGATTGTGCTATTTTGCTTTATTTACACTTGTCGCTAAATTTTCACCGGATAAATTCACTGTTTTAAAATATAAATTTCGAGTCCAATACGTAAAATAAAATTCTCAAAATTATAACGGAACAACAGAATTTAATAGAAATTTATAGTCTATTTAGTTTGCAATTTGAATAATGTCTCGCGATGTAGTATGTCGCGTGCGGAGCGGTACGAGCAGGTGCGCGGCCGGCCGCCCGCTCTCGCCCGATGTCCGAGTACGTCTGTCCTGTGTCCCTTTGCGCGAGGGCTCCGCGGCCTCGTGTCCAACTCGCGCCGTCTCGCTCAGCCGGCCGACTACGGCGCGTGCGAGTCCGTATGAAGTAGCCAGGGGTTACTCGCGGTCGCCACCGCCTCGGCTGCTAGAGCGAGACCACGCTGCGCACCTTTCACCCCCTATGCGTAGGCGGAAAAGAGATAGGCTGAATTCATAAGTGCCGTGCGTCAGTGTGCGTGCGCGGGTGGGGCGAAGATGCAGCGCGTACAAAAGAAAAGGGATAATATTTGCCTGCATATTTCATGACTCGATTAGGAGATGGAATTTTTAATTGAATGGACTTTTGTCGCACGGTCACTTTAAGCTTGGAGAAAAACGGCGTAAGTAAAATTTTATGGAGCGCGCAGTTTGTCTGTCTTAATAAAATTTCTTTCGTAGAATATCGGGCTTCATTTATATTATTTTAACCATATACGACTACAAGACAGAGTTTTCTTTAATTTAAGCTTGTACTGAACATAGTTGATTAAATTTTATTATTATTTATTACCAATAAAATATTTTATGGACGATTTGATTTAATGGTTTAAACAAGTTCGCGGGCAAAAATAAATCAAAAATAATTGCCATGAACTATTAATAGAGTTTTTTTCCGTAGCGCGTCGCTACGCAGCTACGATTTTTAATGTAGAGTGCATAAAATTTTAATGTGATTTAGAATTCCTTCTGTAATCATACATACGAACATTTAATTATCTTTAATTCTATTATTTGCTATCAAAGCATCACAATGCAATCATGCGGTAAACTCTACATAGCATTTTTTCTTTAGCAAGTACGTGTCAGCGAATAAAATTAAGGCATTTATTTAAGCCCGCCAAGAACGTAATCACGCTATCAGTAAAAGTATTCATTACATAAACACAACGTAAATAATAAAACAAGATAAACGAGTATACTTCGCTGAACGCAACACGTAGACGAGTCGTTCAGACTCGACATCGTTCACTCTCACTCTTGTACGAACTTTCTGCATTTTTTCAACGTTATTTTACTTAAGACGCCGCAGAACTTATCTCGGTCGGTCCTTGACTTTAATAAGTTTTATGAGTGTCAGCCGAGACTTAACTGGCGCGCGAACGGCGGACAACTTTTTCATAATTGTTTCTGAACTGACTTCACGAACTTTGCGTGTTCGATTATTGAAATTTTAAACTTGTGTTCCATTCGAATTCTTTTTCGTTTCGTACGTTAAGGACGAGATGGAATTAGCTACGATTTGAAGGAAAGAAAAACACACACAATTGCTGTGTCGATTTACATTGATTACAATGTGTTTGTCAGTAAAAAATAATAAATAATATTAAGCCATTTAAAATTTGCTCACCTATGAATAAGTGCTATTTTTATTGAAAATAACAAATACAGTATTTTCTCTTTGTTTATCTACGCGTCTACTGCAGTTCCGATATTACCGATTGATATCCAATAGGTCAGATAAAAATAAACGAATCGCCCTGGTCATCCAATGTCCACTGCGAATGCGTTCAACTATCACTATCTCTTTCTAAACTAAACACAAACAAGGTGAAAATAGAGACGTATAGGGTTGTCAGTTTTCCCGAATGAAAATCAGGGGATTTGACGGCCGATGTATGTTCATCTCGTTCATATGTAGGACTGCGAGGGTGCTTTGAGAGGGATGGTAATAGCATAGATGAAATCTCGTGTGTGATTCTTGCCGCTACTCGACGCTAGGCGGCGTGAAAACAGGACTCCTGAAAGGGTTGTTTACTTAGTTGTATGTGAAAAACGAAGGAAATTTCAACGTGTTTCTTTTTTAATAGAAAACAGTGAGTTTTTGCAGTCTACTTTGTGCTTATGGGCCTATATTTTAGAGACGAGTTTATGTTGTTAATAAACCAGTAACTAAGCGTTTAATGGGAACCAGACATTTTTCAATCAAAACCTGTTAATGTTTTTGTAACGAATGACACGTCAACGCAAACTAAATCCGATACTTTCTGAAATATAACGTTACATGTCTCAAATTGAGCAATTTTCTGTATCCTGTGCCACATCTGTTTGTGGAGGACAAAAAATATCCGCCGTAACTTACAATTATAGAACAACCCACATAGTTACAAAGTTAGGGAAACCTGTGAGACGGTGCATTTTTAAGTTATTTCGTATTTTTATTATTATGCTCGACCCTCTGATTATCTTATTGATTCAAATATTTTACTATAAAGAGTGTCTCCGTGAATGTGTTTATGATTCTAATGTATGTAAATATTGTGTTTTGCTTTATTCTTCTGATCGACAGATTAAAAGTGTGTTGATTGTCAAATAATCTTTCTTTTAACTTGCTTGTTTGCTTCAATACCGCTATATAGCGTATAGACGCTTCAATTTAGATTTGCTCAAATGTATTTACAGCGTTATTACATATTAATAACATATTTATAACTAAACCTATATTTTCCGCATGTTAGCCTCTAAAATCAAACATATATAGAAATTCAAGCTCAAACTCAAACATTCATTCATTCAACTAAACTTCTTATAGAAGCACTTTTGCATCGTCATATTACACAGCTATAACATTTACCACCGGTTCGGAAGGCAGTTTCTACAGAGAAGAGCCGACAAGAAACTTTGTAGTTGCTCTTTTAAAATAATATCAATTTTACGTTTTACTTGTACATAATATGTAACATGTACATAACAATGACACCAATAAACTGACCTGTGCTTCTAAAGCGACAACATTTCATGGATTGTTCATTTCAATTTTAAATAGAATTATTAACTCGTAAGAATTGTGAATTAAAAGGAATACATTAAAATTTTTAGCTCCCATTCACATTACATAATGGCAACACTAAAATAATTTCTTGTCAATTTAATAAACGTTAAACGAGTAACGTTCCCACGTAATACCGAGAGCTTTAATGAGTTAGTTGAGTATTTGTTTATTTATCTCCATGTCCAATGGACACAGTCCTTCGAATTATGATCGTTCTAATTTAAGATGTTGGCGACCCACCCTAAACTTAATACTATTTCGGTAACGAATGAGAATAATATATCGTAGGAGAAGGTAATTTAGATGTTTATTTTCAAAACTCAAATTCAAGCATTTATTCATTTAACTAGACTTCTATAGGAGCACTTTTCGTCATAATATTACACAGTTATATCATTTACCTCCAGTTCGGAAGGCGTTTATTTTTCTTTTTTTATTTTGTATCATTTGAACGATAAAAAATTTCTTAATTTCAATAGTGGTAGCATATACTTGTACATTATTTTCACTATTAATTAAACTGTTGAAAAAGAAAATAAATAAGCTATAATAGTAATAGAGCTTTTTTGCTGGTTAAAATATCGTAATCGACTTCTTACCAACTTGACTATATGGTATGTTATTCGTATTTTCGCTCATTATCTGTATCCAAAAAGTGTATTTACGGTCTTCTTTCACTTTGTTATTAAATTAGTAATATACAATTTCTTTAACCTTAGCTAGTTAACTTAGTTAGCCTTAGCTAAAGTTTTATAAGGATTAAATAAGATATTTTCAGATTTTGTTAGATTTTTATATTCTATAGACCCGACTTCACAGGTTGTCAACGTAACATATATAATTATATATAGATAATTGATATAAATTTAGAGACAGGCGTCTAAGCTGACACTGTTACATGGTTGCCTGAATGTTTCCTCATCCACTTTTAAATAGTCTTTTGAAACAATTCACGATTGCGATTGCTGAATGTTGTAAAACCAACTCAAAATTACATCCACGGTCTAACACTTCATAATAATAACTTCTTTCTGTACTTTACGAGACGGCGAGAGTAATTAGGATGTAGGGTGGTGAATCAACTGCGCCCACAATACTCGACCTAATCAAGGACTATGCCAAATAAGTAAGTGGTTTCTTGTAGATATTAGTGATGTGCTCTTATTGTTTCACGATAGATATATGAATTAATGTTGATAACTTTTCTAGAACTATAAAGAAAAGGGGTTAGAAGTACACAGTGATGTTAGTGGGATTTTGTACTTTGATTGATTGTGACAGAAAGTTGTATGTTGTATGTATTATCGTAACGACATATTGTAATAAATTTTACAATAAACCAGTAGGTATAATATAGACGATACCATCATTTATCTTACCGTAAAGCATTCAATATACCAATATTTTATATAGATATGTAAATATTGTATCTCCTTAGTGGTGATAAGACAGTTGGTCTTAGTAAATTGGTTTATATCATCTTTAAACGAGCAATTCTTGTATACATATATATATATATATATATATATAATTGGAATCTCGGAATCGGCTCCAACGATTTTCATGAAATTTAGTATATAGGGGGTTTCGGGGGCGATAAATCGATCTAGCTAGGAATCTTTTTTTGAAAATGTCATATTCGTGTTTTATCGACTTAAACTTACTTATAATAATACTATTTTTTGGCGAATAATTAAAGTTAAAACAAAAAAAAAGTACCGAGCAAAGGTCGGTCATCCAGGTACTGATAATTTATATGCAAAAAGCAAATTTTGATTTCAATCTCATTTTCAGTATTATATTCAGTCTGTCAATAAAGAAAAAAACAGTTTGCTACTAAAATTACTGTGAATGTACGTGGGTGCTTTTAACAGTTATTGTTAGGAATCGAAAGGGGGGGGAGTCAAAATATTAGCTTTTACCATTAAAATTGGGAATACGCAGGGAGGCTATTATAATATCATGTAAATTAAATATGGAAGTCAATATTTTATACTTAATAATTAGGATAAGAACACAAATGAACATTTAAAAGTATTTGTAAGTTGTTTATACAGTTAAAAATTTAATTAAAAATAATAAAAGCATTATACCTACTTGATGCCTCTTCCTAAGAAAATATATTTTTATTTATGTATTTCACCGCTACACATTTTTATCTAAAATACCCAACGGTTTTCCGCGAAGATATAACCTTAACCCGTTCATAGTTTTATCGACATACAGTGACGTCACTAGACGTGAACTTTAGACCTAGGCATTTAGAAGATAGCTCGGTAGCTGTAAGCGATGTCCGCCAACATCAACAATAAATTGCGATGAGACTACATTTATTTCGAGGGTCTGCTCACCATTAGTTTCTATATACAGGAAAATGAACAACTAATGGAAATAGTTTATTGTTTTAAATTTATTAAAAATGTTAAGCTAAAACTATTTCTTATTAATAATAAATCACATAATTATTATAGCTATTTTTAACATTTACGACAACTTTTTAATAATCATGTAGCAGATTTTAAAATATAAAAACCTCTATGACATAAAAAACACATATGAGATACTAATTTTTTTTTATTTCCGTAAGCAATAATAACAATTACGAGCCTCATCAAACCTATAACAATCTCGGTTAATAACCATAGAATAATGGTAATATAATCGATGGAACTAACATTAATGCAGTGTTAACATTATATAATTTAAGATTAACACATCGAACGCTAATTACAAAGCTCAGATCAATCACACAGTGACCCTCACATCAAAGCTAAATGTCATATTAGCATATTAAATCAAACCTCAGTTGCATACATTTGACTCCCACACTTGTTCCCACTGAATCATCACTAAGTACACTTTGGTATACGTTTCTTAATGAACCATTAATATAAATCGAACTATTGTCGATTTAAGACGTAAGTAATATGGTATAGTAATCTATGATTAATGTTATATTTAAATTGTTTTAATCTTGTGTGATTAACCTAGATATTAGGTAGTGGCTTTGTAGATTTTTTTTTGTTAAAATAACAATCGTCGGTTCACTTCTATCAGATAGATGACGTTTTCTTCATTCACTTTCTTCTTCATTGTTTATTTTATTAGTTATATATAAATCGAGAATAGATTGTGAATAAATTAGAACAGTATCACATAGGGTAAACTTGGAAACTAGCATTAACATTCAATTGCTTATTAAATGAATAAAGCTAAATAGTTCTTTTGTTAGAACGCGCGTATCGCAAGAACTGCTAGATAGAATTGATTTATTTTTTCATGTTGAATAATTAATGTATTGATAACATCGATAAGGATGAAACCGCAGAGCACAATTAGTCGAATTCAAAAGATAAAATGATATAACTGGTATAATTAAATTGGTGAAAAATGCACACTGAAAAATTATGAAAAAATATTTACCTACCCTCACTCATTTTGAATCTTTTTAGATACCTATTGCGTTAAGTGCAAGCGAATGTGGAAAGCAGTAATTAGTGTTTTTTAAAGTGTAGGTAATCTAAATGATGTAGATTAATAATATGTAGTGTAGGTAATATAATATAGTGTAGGTAAACACATTTTATTTATTCACATAGGTATTTTTTATTCAATGTTTATGCTCGGTTTGAAGACTCAAGATACTCAAGTAACGATAGGTAAGTCTATTAAATTATTTTCCCTTTTATTGTCATGATACAGTTAAGCTTTTTAATACGTAAATAACATTATTATTAAAAGGACAAAAGTAAAACATATTGAAAGCTTTCATTTAATTCAATAGTGTGTTGTGTGTTATCGCTACACTGTTACCGTCACGCGTCGCTTCTTGCAAGGTGTTCATCAATATCGAACAACCTAAAATATGTAAATACTGTTTTAAGAACAGAAGCAATTTTTTTTTTAACATTTGGTTTGCATATGGAAACTTATCTATTATCGTTATTAGTAGAACTTACAGTCTAGTCCTTTAGTTGTTTATGTCTATCTTGGAATATTTATTAATACTCTTTATTACGAGAAATTTTGAAAGAATAGAAAAAAATTGATCGCGAAGCGGGATTTGAACCCGCGTTTTTTGCCAAACCGTAGCAACCGTAGCAACTGCGGGTTCGATTCCCGCCTCGTGATAAATTTTTTTCTATTCTTTCAATATTTGTCATTTATAAAGCATTTTAATGCTACAAAAACCTAAAAATTAAGCTCTTTATTACTTTATTCATTTGTAATTGTATCCAATAGGAAGGTGGCCCCCACACAGGCAGTCTGGGGACCAATGAACCGTACGGTTGTTATGTCTATGCCTAATCCATACTAATATTATCAAGCAGAAGAGTTTGTTTGTTTGAACACACTGATCTCAGGAACTACTGGTACGATTTGAAAAATTCTTTCAGTGTTAGATAGCCCATTTATTGATGAAGGCTATAGGCTTTCTATGTACTACTCGCGAAGTCGGGGCGTGCCGCTAGAGCATTATATTATTTGTTTCGTATTTTTTATTTAAGACTACGTAAGCTGAAAGCGTGTTTTAAAATGCTATATAGTATACGATCCAGTACAGTTCAAAAAAAAAAAACAAAATATATGGCATGCTCATAATACACGCTAGGCCATATACCATTAGCAAAAGACGTTGATGTACCTGCGTTTATACAATAAATTGGTCAGTGAAACAGACACCTTTACCAATACCCGCATAATCAATTATTATCAAGATACCGTTGCCATGGCGACGCTAATGCCATACCACCCTTGCTAAAAAAGCTAAGACCGTGAGGCACTGCCTGGCACCAAGTATTGACCGGTAATTTCAATCGGTCAGACGAAACAGATATATTTCTGTGTTTAAGCACAAATATGATAGATTAGTATAATGTGAGCGTACGTATGAAATAATCTCTTTCGTTTGGCCTATATCCTATGTGTTAAGATATCCCTATTTCGCTGCTATGCTATACGACTAATGTTATAAATGTGATAATATTTCTGTCAGTATGTCTTATCTATGCGCCAGAGGCTCTGAACTCATTTTGATGAAATGTGGTGCTAAGATAGATTGTGAATGTGATCATTATTGTAAACTATTTAAAAATATTAGAATTACATAACTATTACTGGAACCTGTTTTTATATTAGCAATTGTTATATAAAAAGTGGATAATGATAATTAGAAAAACCAAACCGCCTAAAAAATATATTTTCTAACTAAAACAAATTTAAATGAGACCATTTGGTACATACCAGCTTTCGAATAAAAAGAGAATCAGAAAAATCGGTCCACCCAGTAAAAAGTTATAAGGTAACAAACACAAAAAATACATTCGAATTGATAGCCTCCTCCTTTGTTGAAGTTGGTTGAAAATAACGATAACAGTCTCAGTTAGTGGTTACATAACTAATATTAACTATTATCACTTCCTAATCGCGATTTTTTCTCATTCTTAATATTTATTATTTTATACAATTTTAAATTAAACCCTCAAAAAAGTTTATATACACTGTCCATCCGAACTGCACGTAAAACTTTAACATAATAACACAATAAAAGCAAAACGACACCGTTCTGCGATTTGCGACTTGAGAAAAATTATCATCATAACAAAGCATCGTCAACGTCAGTCATAACTGACCCGTATGACCCGCCCCCGTGGTCAAGTTCGATTCCTGACTACAAGGTCAAATCCTAGATTTACATACAAACAGCCATAACTTGACTAATGACCGGCTATGGAAGGGTCAAGTTTTTGTCACGTTTAAAAGATTATTATAATTACCTGACGACTCTTGTTACGTTGATGCTGCGCTCTTGAACTCTCTTGCTAAGCGATATGGTCGAGTTTCGTGTGACTGCCGCTTTTGAATGGAAGAATATCTTTGGACCGTCAATTGTTTTAATGTTTACGGAATTATGAACAATGGAAGGCTTTTTCGTATTTAAATCAAATATTTGAGAATTATTGTATTGTTGGATGACGAAAAAATAAATTGCAAGTTTTATAATTTTAGATTTGTTAATGTATCGGCTATGATATGAAAATTAATGCGTAATGTAATTATGACCAAACTACAGCGGTTAGTACAGTGTATTGAATATTTTGTCATTCTATAATAAAGAACGTTTACACATTTCGTATTAACTTTTACCTAGGTACAAATTACCAAAACTTTACAATGCATGATTATACATATTGCATATGAATCAAAATTTCAATAACATGTCAAACAAATAATATTGAAAATTGATTTATTTTCGTTTTATATATATATATATATATATCGTATATGCATTATAAAGCCCTATCTTCTAGACTTATAATATAAACAAACAAACAAAAACACTTTATTGTGCACCAATGATAACATAAAGTAACAAAGAATATGTATATACACTAAAAACATGAACATTTACGAGCACAACAGGCGGTCTTATCGCTAAGGCAGCGATCTCTTCCAGACAACCTGGTGGTCAAGGAGAAGCTGTGGAAAATATAAGTATGGGGAATAGGTGCGATTACATTTTAAATACATATATACAATAGAAATACATAAAACATACAAAAATAGAAGGACATATTATACTTATATATAATAATAGAAATACATTCATATTTACATACCTACATACATAAGTTACACATATGCCAAAATAATAAAAATATAAAATGTAATTACAATAACTTTAACAGTAGGTATCGTATTAACATTGCAATTCGATACATCGATGTTATCACACGATCAAAAATCGATTTTGTCACTCGAGACAGTATTGCATAATAGCCTCTTTTAACTGATAACAATTATACGCTCTGCCTGAATAGACATTAGCATTGTGTGAATTCTTATTAAGTAAATATTTTGACAGGGATCCCTATTATTGAGTTACTTAAAGGACAATGGTGAATGGAGACTACAGTAGCTACAAAAAGGTGTCCTTGTATTTTTTGTAGTAATCTTCAACTAATGTACGGTCTACTGAAAATCGGTATATATTTTATAATTGTGTACTTCATTTTCCTATCTTTCGTTAAAAATGTTTGTTTGTGGAGCACTTATTTGATATTCTTTAGAACTTGCAGAAATGAAAGTGTCTGTTTTTCCGCGACACAAAATACTTGGTAGAAGGCCAACATGCATGTTGCAACATTAAATTCAATGAACATTAGGGAAAGTCATAAAAACAACTGACCATATAATCTAGACCAGTGTAAATTGAGCTCTAATTGTTGGCAAAAATTTCTAAATGAAATCAGCAAAGAGGGGTCTGTATAAGATGGGTAAACGGTATGACGAGCCCTCAAGATATCGAAACATCGATTCCAAATTCAAATAAAAGTTAAACAATGGATGCGCGGCCCGAATCCTAATGAGTGGTTGTAGGCTGACAGCCATGTGGGTTGGAGGTCAAACGTCATATGTTCCAAATTCGAATTGCGATTTTTTAAATTAGACAGAGTATCTATTACATCTATTATTATGAGTAATCTATTCGAGTTGCTTTTATAAATGTCTACAATTGTCTGTGGTTGATTCGTTTTACGCACACCATACAACTGATTTCTTATGAATTATTTGAATTTATTTTATTATGTTATAAAATTATTTTATTAAAAAATATGAATGAAACAATAATATGAATCTACATATTGAGTTACACTTTATAATCAAATCGACAATATATATACTATAAACTTTACTATTTCCTTTTCACAATACAGATTTATGTGTTGAAATTTTAAACCCACACTGCATGAATACTTACTCAAATGTCCCTAGTCTGTATAAAGAAGTAATTATTAAAGGACTCATAACAATAAGAAAGAGGACCCAAGTAATTTGCAATTGGAAAGTATTGAAAATGAACTCATTCTGTAATGACACGTTGGTCGCCGTTCGTGTGTGTCAAACAATAAAAATCCCACTTTTGCGGTCCAGCCAAATGGTGTTTCATAAACGTGCTTGTACAAAGAAATCCACTGAGTCGCCTTTTTAATGATTGTACAAAATGTGTAGAGATGCTATCTTATGCTATAAAATCATCATTCGACTATAAAATCCTATCCTATCCTATTATTATAAATGCGAAAGTTTGTGAGGATGGATGTATGTGTATGTGTATGTTTGTTACTCTTTCACGCAAAAAATACTAAACCGAATGCAATGATGATTTGTTACGTAGGTAGCTGGTCAACAACACATAGACAACTTTTTATCCCGATGTTTCGACGGAATACAGACTTACGCGGGTGAAACCGCGGGATGCAGCTATTATCTCATAAATTTTCGAAAAACTCGAAAAACGATCAACATAATCAAAACCAAGAACTATATATAAGCTTGTGTGGAAAATTAAAAAAAATATGTCTGTATACACTATTAATAGAGAATGTAGATAAGAGGCAATACTTACTTGGCAAAGCTATTGTCGGTGTTCGTTTGAATGTGGTAGTGACATTCTTAAGTTAAATAAAAATTCAATAAAATCTACTCTATACATCTGAAATAATCACTGTATTATCTATAGAGCTCTTACCAGTCGTCATCTGACAGAAGAAAATTACATAATGATTTTATTTTACTCAGTTAAAATATAATTATAATGACGAACATACTTTAAACACATTTTCATACTATTTGATTGAAACCTGCCAAATAAAATTAAAAAGTTTAGATAATTATCACCTTTTTTTAATAACTAATATAAATTCTGTCCACCGGACAAAAATTGTTATTAATTTCATTATTATTAATATAATAAAATGATTTCTACTACCTAAGTGTTATTATGTATTTATTTTATTACCCATAGCACCAACACGGTACATTCGTTGGAAAGACCCAACCTTATTACACCTCCTTACTAATGAAGCGTTTATAGTCATTTATAGTCAAGCATATAGCATTAACGTCATTTAACGAACGGTAAAATTAGGCTTTGCACAACTCAACCGTAGCAAAACAAACAGTTAGGGTAAAAATGCCATCCCATATGCAGGATATGTTGATTATGCTAATTTCTAAGCTGAGCCCAACCAACTGTTGTCGTAAGCCAAAACCGCAGCAGGTGAAAGCAAAATGACCAAACCTAAATACTTAATCAATATAGTCGACCGCAAAGCTCATGCATTTTTCGGTATCCACTAAACGGTAATCGATGGACATGTGGCTAATGCTACGCTATGGTGTAATGACTTCCTCGGAAGAATAGCATTTGTAAACCTTGCTATTACAGGGGTCAATTTGTGTGGTATCGAGAAGAGCGTGCTGTTGCCAAAAATATCGCATGATAGTTTAATTGGGGCATTTTTTCAAAAACTCAGACTCAATTTACCACCAGTTCGGTAAAGCAGTTTCTACATAGAAGATCCGAAAAAAACTCTGTAATTGCTCTGTTAAAATCATGTCAAAAGCATTTCATTTCAAACACTTAAATCACCCTGGTTCAGTTGACATACAATTTGGTATAACAAATATCCAGACATAAACAAAAAGTCAAAAGATAGAACCAAATTATCTACGCAGAATATCATCTTAAGGGGTAAAGGTTCGTAACTATTTTATTAATGATACTATGTCATATGGAAAGTTATTAAAAGTTACATGCTTTTAAATTGAAACTAATTAAAATATACACCAAGAACAATACATTTAAAAACACTTTTAAATGGAAGCGAATCGTTAGACGATTAATATTACCCAATCACAATAGTTCTTTAGAACGGCTAACTGGATACTGTCGTACAAAACAAAAGGCAGAATTAATCATTGACAGAACGTTATGAAATATGTAATTGGTTTTGGCGATTATAATGAGTCCAAGTGACGCGTAATTAATGAGCCAGTAATGGAGAAGATTCGACCCACGGTGCGTAGGATTGTTCTCTATTTAAGGAAGGTGAAGTGAAATGGAGTAATGGACGGTTGAGATTGAGAAATGGGTTGTGAAAGGTCAATAAACTTTGACCTTAGAAAATGACACAAATAGATAACAAAAATAAAGTGAAATTTCGATAATGGAAGTCAGATTTCGAGAGGTACTTAAGAGGTTTATTACGAAAATTTGAGAAACTTATAATAAAAATTTCATGAAACATTTAAAAAATTATGAAACATACAAATGTTTAATTGTTAGTGCCTTTACAACTGAATACAGATTTACATACACATGAAGCATAACCCTAATAAAATGTATTTATAAAAAGACATTTCATTGCGTAGAAAATATCAATTACATTATGCTATTAAATGCTTATAAATATCAACCATTTACCGTCGATTGTACTGAACAAAACTTTTTATTCCAATATTTATCTGTACAACATTGAAGTTGATCAAAAGATTGCAATGCGTTTAAGTTTTAAACACCCATCAAATGTTTCTAGATATGAAAGATGACCGATTAGACTATTTTAAAAATCATAGGGGGTGTGATATCGGTACACTCATCAACATTACAAAGGCTGACATTTTGTAAGCGATTAGCATACTGGTCAGCGACTGACACTAACATTTCTTTATTATTATTATTGTAATTTGTTTCCTGTCACTCAATTTGATTATGATGATTATAAAGATTTCATAACGCAATTTAAATAACTACAATGTAAACAATACTCATTTATATTCGTGAAATTATTTATACGGAATATTAATGCATGGTCAGTTGTATTCATTTTCTGTTGAATGGTGAGCAACTGGAAGCGCGATTTGTCTCTTGATTTGGTTACAGTTTCAATTGGGGTCTCCTAGTGCAATTTTAAAGGACTTATGAGACATGTTTGACTTAATATATAGGATACGAGAAAAGCAATAAATAATCATAGATTATATGCCACGTTTTTTTTGTAACATTTTTTTCTACTCTTCACCAGATTACCAAAACTATATCGAAATTATATTTTGTATTTAACGTCTTCTGTGTTTCCTATTTATGTAGTATATTTTTCGAAGAAAATAGAATTATAGTTGCAAAGTTCTTCTTAAAATATATTTTTTTACATCACTAAGTCGCTATTTCAGTCATAACTCATACTCTGTCTCGGAACACACCTAGACAAAAACTAAAATGCATAGTTAGTTAAAAACATTTCATAATTTTATAACATATGTACTCGTACATCGTATTGTAAAAGTTAATGGCTACACTTATGTCTATAAACAGACAAATAACATTAATAACCAGTTGATATTTATTCACAAAAAATAACGAAGCTCGCATACGTTAAAATACACGCTTAAACGATCCATTCAAGTCCGCTACAATGATAAAGCAATTTGCCATCGAATTTGTTTTACAATAAAACAAAACGTCTGCCCACTCGCGCGTTTAAAGAGCAATAAAAAATCGACCAAATATTCATGAATGGACGACGGTGTAAGCTTCGATAGGTGTGACTCTTACCATTGTGTTGTACTGCGACGTTTGTGAATCGTACTTCGATGTACATTGACTTTACGATAGTAAATATTGTTGCTCAACGTATACTGTAGCGGCAATGAATGTTGATGTAAAGTGCGTTTTGAAGTATAGTTGTCGATAAAAGTATATTGGTAAAGAGGGTGATTAGAATGAGCGTGCGCGTGGGCAGGCAGGCTGTCATCGCGAAAGGGTCATTGTGAATAATATTATAGAGCGATGAATGGATAGAAAGTAATAAAAAAATAAAATAACGGACGTACTTTGTCATAACGTTACTGCATAAATTTAATTTATTTATAATATGAGAAATACAACAACAAATTCATTTATTTTATTTAAACTAATTATAATTTAAATAAGCCCTTAAAGTAATTTTGAATACAAGTTTTTACTGCCCAGTCTTTCTCATTTATGTAACTCTCAGAATTCACAGGTATATCTACTTACATTAATTTAATAACATTATAAAACATAATAATATGTACATTATACAATATAATAGTATATGTTATAGAGTATTCGTTTGGATGCCTGTAAAAAATATTCATTAAGACATTTTAATTTTACATTTTATAAATTATCTGATCCTCAGTAAATTGTCTTGGAGTTTTTATAACTCCAATAAACCGAAGTCAACTCTATACAGACTGAAAGCTAAAACGGCTCGTCTATACATCATGTTCGTTTGTCTGTCCGTATTTGCATAGAATGAAGACGGCCTGGACACACGCGGCCTGTCATTAACGGACGCTCCACCCTTCGAGCACAAATTATTGTGTTGTGACGTGCCTTTATGTTTGCGACACATTTGTAAGCGATTGCACTTTGAGCATGCCTTGGAGAGTCTAGAATCATTATTTAAGAAAGAGAATTTGGATTTTCTTACTCGCTGGTTCAATACGTTCGTTCTTTGTTTATATAGACAGTAATATTTGGCTACATACGCAGCTTTCGGTATTAGGATTTTTCAATGGTTCTGAATGCAGATAACCCGAATGAAAGAAGCTGTCCTTTTTATATTAGAAACAAAGAAGACATCAACTATTCATCATCATCATCATCATCATCAGCCCATATATGTTCCCACTGCTGGGACACAGGCCTCCTATGAGGGTTCAGGCCATAATCCACCACGCTGGCCAAGTGCAGGTTGGCAGATGTCACATGTCGTCGAACTTTTAATTCTTGGACATGCCGGTTTCCTCACGATGTTTTCCTTCACCGTTTAAGCAGTGGTGATGTTATCCACATGCGCAGATAAATTGAAAAATCAATTTATTTCCTGCACGCTCGCCCGGTCTCGAACCCCGACTTATCGATTCCGAAGTCCGAGGTTCTCACCACTGAGCCACCACTGCTTAACAACTTGCAATTTGTTTGCAACTATTCATATCTTCGATATATTCGTGTATACCATTTACAAAGTGCATCATGAAATCAAAGTCGCAAAAGGGATAGGTTCAAACCTATAAAACAGATCGCAACAGGTATACGTCAAAAATATGTTCTAAACCGGTCAAAAAAAGCATTAAAAAGAATTGTATGTGGCCTTTGTCCATATTTTTTACTACCCCCATATTTTTTGCGATGAAAAAAGGTGTTTTTATAAAGTTTCTGAGCAAACGACGCGAATAATTCCCCCGTTTCATGTTTCTTAGTTTTTTGTGAGATTTTAAACGCCCACGACTATTGTTGGCCTATCATTTTGATCTCCATTTGATAGACCTACGATGGACCCTGGGAACTATTGTCCAGTTTTTCATTTCATTTACCAAAATGATTGATGGTGTTCTAATACATTCTGCTGCCTGTTGGAGTGAAGTAATTAAATTAGAATTAATTAAACCCATTCTTTAGGAACACGTTTTTATAGAAATGTATGTTATTAATCAAAATTTATATTTAAAAGCCAGGATGTTACAATTCGGTTCAAATAAACGAATGTTTGAAATTTGCTCGTGGATTCTGAAAACAGTTACAGTTGCAGCAACACCAAATAGCTTAAATAAAAACAATAATATTTATTAATAATAATTTATTAATATATTATCGCCTATAGTATATTAAGTCCAGCAAACTAATAAAATTAATCGACGATCAAGATATTATGTTACTTAAATTAATCTAAATTGCCTCATTTGTTCGAGGTGGAAAATAAAATATTGAGCAATTCAACATTTTATTAGTAGGTTTTACTGTGAAACTAACCTTCGCCCGCAGATTTACCCGCGTAAGAAGCGGAATTCCGGGAAAAAAACCTATAGCCATTAAATACATAAGAATATGAAAGCAACATATTATGTTCCTCATGTTTTAAAATACATGACATATAAACTAATTTGTGTTTAGAAAATTTGTGAGTTTCTGTTGAAAAGAGATTGTATTAGAATAGTTTAATGACCGCTCCGTCCCTGATGCTATCAGAAACACATGTTGAGTCAGCTAATGATCTTGAGGACATTGTAAAAACTACTGGAACATTATTATAAATTTACGCATTATTGTAGCGGTAGTTTTGGAATATTTAGCTATTTTTTATTTATAATTTAAATTTTTGAGATATGAGAACTCTTTTTTGTATACTTTAACCCATTTAAAAGTAATTTTCGAATTATCTCAAAGACAAGTAAACCAATAATTTCTTTTCCAACATTTTTTTTGTTTTATCTGAATCAATCGCAATTAATCTTATGAGATAAATAAATATAAATCATGTATATCAATCATATAAAGCATATATAATACCTTAACAAGAAAGTCTAAAAAATAATGTAATAAAATGTATTCGTCCCACAGATAAAAAAACAAGGGTCTTATAACACTGCACCACAAGTTTCCACTCGAAGTGATTTATGCCTTCGCAGACCATAACGGTATTTGTTTTTATGTCCAAATAAGAGACAAAAACCATATTCATATGTGTGTCAGTGAAACGGGCCATACGGGGATTAGAAGTAAATGTGAGGATAGTTTATAATTTTGAAAAATAGGTCATTCGGAAACAGACTAACGAATCATGCAAACAGTATATTTAAAAATTTGGTAATTAATTAAACAAAAATATGAAGTTATGTAATTAATTAATTCTCAAAATGATAGTTTTAAAAGTTTTGATTAATTACATATAAAATTGTGAAAATTATTAATATGAAATTAATTAATAATTTTCTTACCTTTCATACCTTCTAGCCTTTTGAACTTTATAGGTTAATACTTTTTTAATATTTTATCTCGTTCTGTTTATATAGTTGCTACTGCAAGACACGAAACATGATCCTCACCTACGAAAAATTTTTGTAGTTTCAAAAATTTTTGTAATTTCACAACATTATCGAGAAGTAAAACTTATTTGATAAAGGATGTTGTTCCTATGATAATTGATTTAGGGCTGAGTTTTCAATCCTTAAGTAAAATAGTAAAATAGATTTATCGAATATTGTATTAAACAATAATAATATAAATGCGTTCTGCTTACTCGAGTTTTCACATTCTACATTGTGGCCATTTTTATTTTACAGTGACATAGTTTATTGGACGGATAAAATTTAACCAAGGATTAAAAAATCGCCTTAAAATATCTTAAATGTCCATCCCGCCATTTCAACACACCCATGTACACGTAATTTGATATATCGTTTATGCTTTCCTAAGAATTAAAAACATATTTATGATTTAAACACGACACACGTGGTCGACAGAAGCGCATATGTCCACGGTCCACACTTAGCCATATGGACATTGATACTATAGTTTATAACTATATAATATCTATATATTGTACGATAGGCATTCATAATACGCGTACAGTTAAAAGGACTAAGTAAGAAGTATTTGAATCAGAATAATTATTCTTAATGTCATATTCAAATTTCTAGATGCGTTTACAATCTGATTAATGCGTCAGAAAATAAGGTTTCAATACTTGACTGAAGGTTTACTTTATTGCTTTACGTCTGTGATTAAAGTATTGACGAATCAAAAGGGCATCATAGAATCAATTTTATGTAGCTTATGTAAATGAAATAGTTTAAGTTTGGTTTAGTAGATTGGTCATCTTTAATCCAAGTTGTACGTCTCTCGAATACTGTTGTTTCATTATTATTCATAATATTTTAATTCTAAGACTAAAATATTTTAAATAATTATTATATAATTTCAGGAAACCTTCAGTTACTGAGCTACAGTTTCACTACTCCTACAAAATGTGAACATACGTAAACTATAAACAACTTTGTCATTCTACATAAATACACCACATGAAACCGATACGTTATAAGTTCGTCAACGAAATTTGATTGCATTGGATGCTAAGCCGACAAAAAGCACGGTGAAATACCGCTATGCGCATGCGCATCTGGTAGCCTTACCGTTAGTGTCTGACCCGACGCAAAAAATGTGTAGGTGTTCACAATAATTGTTATACATAATTACGCTTGCGTGTAAGGGAAACATTGAGAACGTGTTTAACAATAGCTTTTAATTAGATGAGGTTATCTCAAGTTCGTGTTATGCTTTGTTAGCAATATGTAAACTAGGTTTGTTTTGGGTAAACATAAAAGTAGATAAATTTTAGAAGAAAACGATATTAATATTTCTTTTGTAGTTTCAAATGAGTGTGTAATTTTGTATATATTTGTCAACATACATGCCTTCAATGGTTATGAAAAGATGAAAAAATCAATTCAACCCCAATTAACAAAAGCCTAGTCTACTATTCTGCAATAACATATTAGACTACATTGCCGCTTATATCTCTCCAGTGATAGAATTATTTTCATAGTAAATAATAATAATAAAATCTATACTACTTCTTCATAATACAGTTACGTCCCATTTATAAAGCCCACAGTAATTAATACATTTCGAATTTCAAAGACGCATCCTGTAAGAGGCAGATAAAATAAATATCCGTCGGTTATAGGGTCAAATCCCATATTGCGTAGTTGTCCCACATGAGACGCGTTTCGTTTTTTGTCCAGCATGGCTATTTTTACCACTTGGGCTTACGTGGTATTTCATGTGGTTGAAACAGCTTTAGTGAAGTTGTATACATATTTGAAATTAATATTTTGTTTTATTTTAATCTCTGCTTATATGTTGTTAGCGTTATATAAGATTTTTTAAGAAAAAATGTCTTACGTCACGTCTTTAATTATATCATATAATAATAATTCGTTGTTACACTGGACATTGGCGCAGTTTTTCTGCTGGGTGAAATCATTAACAAAGAGAAGAAGAAAAAGATAATAATAATTACTTTACTTCAGAAAATAGAGGGTAAAAATAGATATATTACTTTAAGTTAAAAAAATCAAAGAATTATGCACACTTAAACGAAAAAATATGAACACTTCTGGAAATATTTGTACCAAGTCATGTAGCTAAATTGTGTGATATCAAAACTGAATTGATTAAACCCGACATAGGGTATATCTTCTTCTTCTACTTTGTCGTGTCGCTCTTGACAGAGCGGTCGTGGTCCTCATGTGGTATCAGATGTAACCCGCTTCACGATATTCCGCCATCTTTCCCTGTTTCCTGGGTATATCACTATACTATATTATAGCAAACTTTGCTATACTATAGCAAAAGAGACCTTCGACTATGAGGAACATCTGATGGTCACAACCGTGAGTAACAGCCACTCTCCAACGGAACTTCACTCACATTTGCTTAACGGTTTTCGTTCACACGGATCACGAAACACCCAAAAACAAAGCTTCCTTTATCGGGGAGATGTGACAAATATTGCGTTCGTTTATTTTAGCACCACCGTACCGTTAGGGTGGTGCACCTTGCGAACAAACCTGCGACCTATTTATCTGCTCGTAGAAAAAAGACCTCACCTTAATTGCATGTGATAAACGATGAACTATACAAATATAACCCTTGTTTTCTGAGGCATAGAGGTGAATGGCTAGAAATGGACGGTAAATAAAAATATTGTATAGATAACCATATGCGGAGATTTCGTTTTTGTGGTTGGTCCTAAGTTTGGTTTGCGACGGATGTTTGGTCGCTTTAAGTTATTAATTAGCTGGTCGTATTTTCAAGTTAGAGTCTGATTAGATGATTATGTGTTATGTAAGGTGTGGTTTTAGTTAAATATTTAAAAATTAACATCTATTATCAACCCATACTTTCAAACTAATAATATAAAACTGAACAGTTTGTTTGTTTGAACGCGACAATCTCAGAAACTATTGGATCGATTTCAATAATCCTGGAGCGAACCGCTAGGTACTATATAATCTAAGAATCAAAATTAAGAAAATCGTTCCAAATTTATATATTTTATTTACAAAAAGAGCATGTATAGCTTGCGACAAAAATAAAAGTATCTTTTAGGTAAAGTGTATATTTTCTTGCTAAAGTTTCGCCATTGTTTACGGAAAGTTAAATATATTTTGTTTAAGTTTTTCACTATCGACTCACCCACCTCATTGTTATTTTATAATCTAAAGAAGACCGAATAAAAGTATTATATCAAATTTTCAATTTACATTAATTATATTTAGATATAGAAAAATTATACACTGAAAGTATTATATCAAATTTTCAATTTACATTAAATATATTTATATATAGAAAAATTATACACTGAAAGTCTAAAACCACCATGAAAACCAAAGCGTTCAGGCCTCCACGGCTTATAAAAAAATATTTCATCACACACGTATCTCTCGGTCACGTCCTACCCCGGGCCTCGTAAAATAGGCCCGATTTATTGTCACCGCAAACCGAATGATTCACTGGTGTTCTGTGGAAAGTTTGTTTATTGTGAAATTGTTACTTGGGATCATTCCTTAGGTCATTTGTGTTACATGGCTCTGCGTGATCATTCTAGACGTGGCAGCACCTAAATGATAATTTTCTGAATTTCTAGGCTGTATTTGATGTCTCGTTGAGTGCTAATATGCATGCTAAACAGTTAAGATTTATATAAAATATAAAATTTTGATATTATAGGTGGACCTCATAAGGTTCAACAATCCTAGAATTTGATAGAGATGAGAATTATATACTGTATTCGTCTATTTTTCTGTGTAACAAATACACGCATTTAATTTTAGCGTAAATAAATACAAACAACGAAGAGAACTCAGCCGCTAAATCATTTTCCTCCAATTTTTTCCTCATATCTCATGCATTTCGTATGATCGTCACGTAAGCAGGTCCAGTGTTAAGGTATGTTTACACCGTCGCGCCGTCATCAATCTCCATCACGCGTTATCAGGTGATATCCGTGCTGTGTATAAATGTTTAGACGAGCCGAGAGTGTGTCACGGACCTTAAAAATAGTCTATACTCTATAGTTGCAACAGGATTGGCAGAAATGTCTATGTTGACAGTGTCTTTGCGTTTGTCTGATTAGAATCTTGATTTTTTTTCACACAAAGCTTCAAAATCAGTTCAGTGGGCATCATTCAAAGTTTTATAGGTTTAAAGATCTTGACGTCTATTTTAAGAAGAATGATAAAAGGAAATTAATTGCAGGATCATAGAATGAGTAATACATATATCCTATATAAGAGTACTTTGTCGCAATTTCCTTTGCTAACATGAAAATTATACTCTCTGCGCCATAATTACTTCCCTTTAAAATATCTACTGTATTCTCTACACATTCATAGTCCGTTTTCCACACAAACTTTACCACGATCGTCCATCACACGTTTATCACGTGTAACACTATCTCAGAAAGTCAAATATACAACAATGAATTTATTGTTTTCAGCAGACGTGACGAAGAGACCTTAAATCTTATGATATCCCTTTTTAGGACACTTTTTTATATGGATAGGTAAACATTTGGCCACTTTTTCATCAGATCGAAAGATCCGAAGTTGTCAAAGCATCCTAAGTTTCAGCATGTTTACCTAGAAAGTATGTATTAAATTTCAATTAAATTAAGATAAATAGATGTAATGAATTCATAATCACATAAGTATCGTAAAGTGGTATAAAATAGGTTCGATTCCATAACGTCATACGTGTCATTTAGATGATTTTTTTAATTGTAACTTGGCGTGTAGATGAATGCCAGCGCCAGGTTCATGCTTGATACTTCCTTAATTAGATCCTTTGAGTTATTTTAGTGTAGCTTTAGTTTTTGTTTTTAAGCTTTTCGATACATATATACATATTACTCTAACATTTATTTAGAAGCAGTTATTTCAAACACTTAGATTTATGTACTGAACAACAACTATTATATACATAGGTACTTTACGGGGCGGTTGACTGCTTCCTCGAAGAATCTGTTTAGTTCATATGTCAGTTAAAATACAAATAATTCGTTATTTAAGATTTTTGAACCGTAAATCGATGAAATTGCTATGCTAAGGACTACATATTAATAGGTAGACTCTCTTATGTTTAACGAACATAGAAAGATCTATACTTACATCAAACCTCTTGGTCTGATGTAAGTATAGATCTTAGCCAGTCCTAATACTCAATATTGTGTGGTATTATTCTATACTAATACCTAAGCATACAGAGACTCACTTCTGTCTTTCACACACTAAAACATCAAGGTAATTATTCTTTATAGTAACCTCTTTTGATTAGAATGGATCCGTCAAAACACAAAGGACTTAAACTGTTCCATTCAGACAATTCACAAGCCTGCTTTATATGATTAATTCGGCTAATTTAGTAATCGTGTCTTAACTCTGATATATTATATGGTTACTTAACATGTATTTGCGTTTGAGGCTGGAAGCTTTCATTTTTACTTGACAGCTTTATCCATATTATTAAATTTGCGCGTAATGGGTACAATCTTTGCTTTTTTGGTCTTTTTTTTTTTGTTTATATTGCACTTATAAGCTCAATTATGAATTAGACTTGTAATCTGCCTATCTACATTTCAAAATTATTAAAACAAGATGAACGAGATTTTAAAAATATAAGGTTAAAATTTCGTCAAATGGTCTAATGAAAAATTTTTTGTATAGTTTTGCAAAAAAAAAAAAAATTAAAAAAAAGGCTACCGCACGACATAGCTAAAACATAAAATGCCTGTCTATTTAATAACCCCATAACGTCTCCAGATTCGAAGAATGACCGCACCCAAAAGATTCAAATTAGAGATAAAAAGGGACACGTTGTTTTGACAATAGCAGTTATAATTTGCTATTTCTAAAAACTATAAATGTCCTGACAAATGGCTGTGATCCAAAATATGGTAGCGGTACCACTAGGTGACCACCTGTTTCGTGTATAAATCCTCTTGTATCAGAAAATCATCTTTTAATTTGGAGAAATTTATATGTAGGGACAAACGTTCCTCACTGAGGCGTAGCGTCAGCATAAAAGCTTTGCATCATAAAATATAGACAGTGTGTTTATTTTAGCAATATAACTGTTCTGTGTCAAGAGATAACATTTTATTAGTACGGGCTCTGATCGAATATATTTTTAATGTAGGTTTTTAATTAAGCACTAATAATCTCTTTAGGGATCTATGAGGGATTTTTTTGTAATAGCTAATCCCTATACCCATTAATTTAATCTTTAATGTAGAAAGTTGGGAATCAGGCATTTCAATTTTATTAAACTGGAATATGTTATACCATCATCGTTATCTATTATATGGTTTGGATATTAAAGAAAATTGTACAGAAGTCATGTTCATATTATAGATATTCAAATCTTACGAACATTTTCGCATATATTTAAAGGCCAATTTGGGCACATAGGAAAAATTGCATTTTTCCCAATATGATCTCAACTCTGTTCTTCTATCGGTCCTTGCACAAAAGTTGAGCACGCACGATTTTTTTGTCGCTAAACGCTCCGGCCATCTGGTAAGGATTTTTTCTAAACAAAAAACGCCTGACCCTTTCTTACCTTTTGTGCTGGCCCTCGTTTTTTACGCGACTGTACCCTCACAATATGTTGAATTAGCGTATTAGTAAATTTCAAAGGGCCTGATGAAAATTTTGATTGAACCGAGTAACGGATTGCGTCAACGGTTTGGTCCTGTTTTTGTGACCATTATTAGAACGGAACAATAATCAATATTCGGTAGCAATTTACGATTCGTCGAACATGTGCGCTCAACTTGTTAATAATGCCACAAGTGGTCTGTATTTTGACGTATTCAATAAATAACATTCGAAGCTTTTGTCAAGTTTAGGTGAAAAATTCGTTATGATAATTCATTTTTATCATTCTTACATAGCTAAGGAAATTATTAATTTCTTTCTTTATTTGTTTCAAAATTTCTTTATTTGTTTCAAATTGAACTATTTACACCCATAACTATTGTATTAGATATACCTTCCTATAATTTAAGCTTTAAGAAATGAATGTTTAAAGCAAACGTTATATAAAACCTAATAAAACTGCCTATTTTCATTCAATGACAGACTCAAATGAATGACATGAGCTGTATAATTACAAGTCGAAGTATAACAGAATGTTTTGAGAGATTTGTATAGCACACTTATCATAAGAGGCTCCGTAATCTGTCTGAATTATCAGGGCCGCGCAGAATTTCGTAATTTTCAAGTTCAAACGCACCGACAGTAGTGGCAATCGAAGTTGTTGAGAAAAAATTGTCCCGGTTGACGACCGAATGAGAACGAATGAATGAATGTTATATCGGTCGCGGATCTCAGCTTATTGTATTAAACACGGTACAATGGGTACGCTTTGTATGCATGCGGGGGTTGAACGCGAATGCAGTTCATAGAAATGCATCGGAATTCGCGAGGCAACAATTTATAATGGGGCATTATTGAATTGTTATATGATAATATTGATTTTTGATTTCCTCTGCTTTGTGGGGTGGTTACTTATTAGGCGGTGTGGAGTGTTTGTTTAATTGCCTAAGAATGCAGCTGCGTACGCTCTGTATAAAATACCAATGGACTAATATTTTATTTCGGTGATTTTTTAAACAGTTAAAGTTAAGTACATGAGCATGTAAGATGGTCTATGAATTTCGCAATTCAAAAACATACTAACATTTAATTATACATCTTTCTAGATAAAAAGTATTATCAAAAATATATGACATTACGTTTGAAAACAAATGGAAAATCTGCTTAAGGAATCGAATCGAAAGAAATCTGTTAAAATAACGTCCTGCACTTTATTGCATTGGTGGTCTTCAATTTCAATAATAATAATAATTTGATTTTTTGAGATTGTTGATTTATTTCTTTTTCCTCACTCACTGCATGCTATTATTTCAGACCGAACTTCTGTGGGGGTATGGTACGTGTGGTGTGAGCTGGCCCAATTCGTGCTGAAGCGTGCTCAATTTCCATATTTAAAATAAATATATGCTGGTTGTATTATAAAGTTCCAGCCTGCATATGTTCGAATCGTTGTTGGCAAATACGTCAAAGGAAACCCGAAAATGTTGACATCCACAATAAAAATATTTACTTAAATCATTACAAAATTATATCGAAATTTCATTGGATTGAGTTTCTATGCTAACTGCTGGTTCTATAATATCATACTATTTACTGCAATCGTATAATACTAATTGAATATTATATAGTCATTATCATCGTTTCACCATGATATTCTATAGAACCGTTTACACATGTGAATAGTGACATTTGACTTACGAAATTAATTATGCAGTAATTGGTAAAGATTATAAGGTTGCATGACAACCATCCCCTATTGGCCTTCGTGACTCACAAGCCATTTCAATGCTGTATTTATCGGAACATTTCATGTGACATGCCGCAGACGCTGATACTATACGAACGACTGAAAGGGGTGCACCTTTGGACTCTTTAGTTTCAGAGGTTAGATAAAAGAAGTATGGGTAAATAAGTTATTATGCTACTATGCATCCCATTACATCGATCAAAAAATTGCTATATAGCGATAAGACCGCCATTTGTTTAAATTGTAATTTTATTAAGTTTTTATTGTAGTTTTGTTTTGGAACAATAAAGAATAAAATAAATAAATAAATATTAAAAACAATGGTTTTCGGATTGGTCGATATGTATAATATGTGCGACTATATAATCTTTAACTAAATTCAAGTGAATAAAATGCTAAACGTTATTGATGATAAAGATCGGTGTAGATGATGAGGTTAATTATTTACATCCGACGTCCAAACTAGTCTTGATAAGTGTCTAAATTATTTATTACTATTACCTGCCCGCCTCAGAGATTCAAATCGGTACAGTAATTCTATTGCAAACATATTCACAAATGTTACTCCAAGCATACGTAAAAAAGCACGTCAACACTAATCCGATATTTATTTCAATCAATTTATCAAGAAATAATTCTAATGAACTAATCTTTGAAAGTAACATCGAACTAGATAATAAAATATTAGTTCCGTTAAACTATAACACAGGATGAAATAAATACGTTCTATGAGTAAATGGCGAATATTTCACCCAAGTTGGTTGAAGGTACAGTATCTTGGGCAGAGGCCACAGGTCACACGCCGTGGCACGGACGTCGCCGCCCCGCCCTCGGACGCTCTGAACTAGTAGTGGTAGCAAGCGATTGGAAATTATCTTGTATTTTTGCTATCTGTACTGGCGAAAAATAAAACATATGTTCGGTTAAGGTAGACAATTGGACATTAAAATTACTGTCGTTAAAGACGAGTAAGTCGTAGGATATATCTTATTTGTAATTAAAACTACAGGTTCATGTTTCCCGACTTTCCGTGAAAATATCATTCTCATATCGATGTTCGCAATTCTGATACTTATTTTTATGTGTATAAGTAACAAACGTTCCTTCGATATACGAGTATTAGTAACACATATAATACAATTAAAATAAAAAAAGACCCGCCACATCGTTGCTGACCGTACACTAAGGAAATACTTAATCCTATTTTTTCCACCCTTTGTCGAGGGTGCCGTGTAAGGCGGGGACGGGACGAGCGTGGCCTCTGGCTAGCCGCCCAGGGCCACCTGATCGCGGGCCTGCGCAGTCCTTGTGACTTATGTGAAATTTGTAGTGTCAGCAATGGCATGGTAACGGTTTATGACTGTTGAGTTAATTGATACTAAAAACTAGATAGGTTACTGTATTTTGTTTCTCTAAAATTAGACGTTAAGTCTACAAATGGACTAAAACCACGCCAGTTTTATTTTCAACGTAGCATAGATTTGAAATTCTATTATGAAAATAATCGCTGAAATCGCAGATTTAAACATGTCTTCAAATCTTAATCTTTATAGTAATAGAACAAATGAAAAAGTCGTTAACTCGATGCAAATTTCATCATTAATAAATCTCACGATTAAAATGACGGTCACTATGCAAATTACTATTCAAACCCATAACCCATTATAAGAACTGGTTTTACATAGTTTTTTCTGACATTGTAAATTATATGCTTACTTATTTTTTTTGCGCTAAAAAAATCTACCCCACCTCTTTTTATACAGCTTTTATAGATCCCGCGATAACGGTAAGTCGTTACAATGGTAATTTACAGTGGTTTGATTTAAATGAAAAAGGTGTATAAAATTGGCATAAGAATCTGACAACAATAATAACAAAACTGTAGACAATGCAAAAATCCTATGGGGGCCTATCTAAATCCTTCAGATGTTTGGCTATCATGTCTGACATCCTAAAATTGCATTGAAACATATATTCCGTGTTATAAGTATGTGCCTATAAGTTTAATTAAAGCATTTAGCACTATAAAATAAAACAAGTATCAGGAGAACATTCCTGAGAATAAGAAAAAAATTACAAGAAAAAGTTAATTGCAATGACCCATAAAACATTTACTGCCTAATCCTTCGCCAACATCTTAAACGTCATTCACAGTAATCAGACATAATTGCACCTGGTGACAGTTCAAAATCTCTGCTACGAGTTCCATTACCCGGTGCTGTTGACCAAATCCACATCTCGTCACGGCTCAGCCTCGGCCCACGGTCATGTACGCAGTCATTTGTCGCATATTCTTCTATTGTCTTGGTACCGTTGTGAATTGCTCGAATGTTAACCCACCCATTGTTTATCTTGTGCTCATATTAAATTGTCTTTCATTTTTGATTCGTCATTTATTCCAAATTGCAACGAATGAGTGTAAAATGTAGAACAATGTCCAGTCCGCTATCTACTTGTTTAATTGAATTTTTTTTGTGAGTATGTAACAACATTTTTTATTTCAAACACCACGATTTTATCATATTTAAAATATTTTAGATCGTTACAATTACATACATAAATATTACCAATAGATAATTATAAAATAAAATTGAGCATTTCGTCAAATACTTCTATTATTATTATCTAGCCTGATTAATATTTATTGATAAATAAGTTGTAACTTTATATCATAGTATTTTTCCTTGCTATTTAGCGTTTGATAAAACAGAGACACTTCTAACAATCCCATAATCGAATCTTGTTTCAAACAAGCTTGTATAAATAGTGATTCATACAGACCTTAACGGACTTAATAATTTTTCATTTCATTTCAAATGACCCTCCTGGACCCACGTCATCCAACATTTGTAAATTTCTAGAACACACCACACCTCCTGAACCGTAACACAAATTGAAATACTAAGATGATATGCATCAGCGTCACCCAAATGACACGCGTCAGCCGAGTTAATGATCTCACCGCTCTGCTGCTCAAATTGCCTCCAGACCATTGCCTGGTGCTTCAGCCATGACGCAACGGGTCTTGTCCAGGCTTCCGCGTTCAGATGTTCGACAATTATGTTACGACAATTGAATTCGCGCTTGCTTCTGATAATTACGCGGTGATTAGACTTTCAGAGAACTGTAGGCAGGACAGTTTTCTCGCTTTCGTAAGAACATTACAGTACAGAAGAATATGACTAAAGCTTAAGTACATTTTTATTTTCGGCATAAAATATAAACAGGGTTTTTAAAAATAATTCCTTACTTCATTTTAAATAACATACTGGAAATGGTCCTCGATCTTGTGGTGAAATTACAACAGTGCATTTAGCTTTAGATTATTAAAAAAATTAATAATTATAGAGATTAAAGCTGGCTAATTAAGGTCTCTTAAATACAAATAGCAATATTTAAATATTTAATTCTTTTCATTTACATTGATGATATAAGTCCATATTTTTAGTGGCAGGCAACTGAGCTGGTGGCTAGCCTGATGGTAAGCTGTCTCCACCGCTAATAAACATTTGTATTGGTAGGGCCGCTGTAAAGGGGTTGCCCACTTTAAAAGAGTAAAGGATAAGAAATGGATGGACTACGAAAATAAAAACAAAAGCATTACTACAATTTAATTAGTACTATATCTTAAGCTTTCGAATTATATCAAAAACCAAACAGCAATAAGCGTTCTTATCACCCACCTCACACGATCAATACAAGATGATAATTAAGACCAACAAGGGGTGGCTGAACAAAAAAAACGCGGGAACCGGATAAAACACCACAGAGTAAACGACGGCGTTTTTCCTTTGACCACAGATACTATAAGAATGATTGTTGCCTTATCTATGAGCGGTAAATGTTTAATTAGTATATTTGTAATATAATTTCTCATTGTGCGACCTTGCCTTGTATACAGATTATAAACCTAAGAACATACGTAATATTTCTATTGCGAAGGTGAATATATATACGACAAAGTTTTCTTCTATACTTTCTACACCTTAATTAATAATTTTTTTTAATAATGGTTCAAACAGTTTTTTGTAATATTTTTATTTAAAGAAGTATCTATATATGTTTTGCTAGTCTGGTTTAAGATGAAGAAATTGTAACTGCCTGTTGAATACACTTTTTATGTAACCGGATATCCTTAATCTATGTTCGTCGACTTTTTATCCTCCCATGCAATTTAAGCAAAGTTACGCTTATACTGCCTAAGGACCTTAAATATTGACGGTTATATAAAAATGCAACAATTTTTATACGCATTTTAATATTCAAGATTGAATAATTTTATAGTGAACATAGTCACCGGTAAACTATTGGAATACTTAACTCAGACGGTACATTTAATTCTACATATTTAAATATCGGCTATCGAAATAAATATCGTTCCTTTCTGCATTTGCCACATTTGCTTCTGTTGCTCTTCTCAGATATGCGTTTTCAACGAATCAATACGAACTCTTCATTATTCATGTATCATTTTATAAGTAGGTATGGAAAAATATTTTTTACAATAATGAAACACCAAAATATTATAAGCAATCGACATCACGCCGCGCTCTAGAAAGTATTGCATATTAAACACAAAAATAAGATATAAGTACGTAAAATATATTATTTTCCCCAGTCACCCGTGTCCGTTCGTTTCATCTCTCAGATAACAGATTGTATTATTTGTTCTGTAACTGTTTGTCAGGTGATAAGGTGTAATTTATAGAGGCCAGTAAAGCCTTTCGTTTTATGATTATTTAAGATTGTTTATTGCCGTCCTATTTACTGTATAATGACGGTAAGATGTATTTGTTGTTGTGTAACCGTATGCCCTTAAATAATTGTTCTTATGCACATGTAAAATTAGAGACATTTGTTTTACAAATGCATTAATTTGATAAGAAACCACCAGGTTGGTAAAAATAATATGTCAACTTTGAATATAGAAACTTACTAGATACAAGTGATCTGAATTGTCTGCTAGCTACAGTAATTATTTTTATTATGGGAACGAAACATAACCTCACGTTGAGCACACGCAAGCTCATGCATATCAAACGCAAAAATTGTATTTGTCCAATAAAATTAATGCGTATCCATTGTCCTACGGAAATCGCAGGCCCGTCCCGTTAATCGTTTATCGAAAAAATGTCATAAAACGGACCCCATGGTCAGTGCACCATTAGCAGTGAACCGTGATTTCCACCATAAAACTCATAATTATTATTCATGGTAACATTTTTTCATACGAATCTACCATTTATCAATAATATAATCTGCTGCAGTTTTGCTTATGAACGATTACTCGGCACACAAGGCCCATAGAGTAGTGTTTGTTTTGTAAAATTTTAACATATTTCACGAGCAAATACTTACCATATGTTAATTTAATGTAACATGTTGTTTTATGATAGATTTATTTGAACAAGTTATGATTTATTTACGGACATAAAATTACGAATGACGATAACAATGAATGTTTGCGTTTGTAAATCTCTTCGAATGCTACAATATTATGTGGTGTTTGATAACTGTTGCAAATCTGTTACAGTTCATTATTAGTACAAGTATGCTCTTATATGGGATGGAAAATTCTGAATTTTGTCTCATTGCAACTGTTGTAAAACATGTTATTACATTGCGTTCTGCTATTCAAACTTCACTAAATTATATTATTCGCTATATTTATTCAACAATTTATTACTTATGGTTTCATTTAACATTTATTTATTTTTAATAATTTTAACATTTTTCAAAAAAAAGTTGTATTTTGTTTGCTTTTGTCATAGAGAGAGTTATTTCGCCGTGAGACTCAATTGTCTCTCTTTAGGACTTCAGCTTCTTATATTTATATAAAAATATAATTTAACAATAATTCAATTAAACTATTTATACGTCTAAAAGGATAACCCACATTGGTATCTCGTATATTTTAAACATGAATACATCTCTACGCGTTTTTCTGTTACTTCCCCTAAGGTGAAAGGTCGTTTGGGGCTAGAACGGTCATCGGCGAATGGCGCAAAATGGTACCGGATTAACGATATTCCTACTTTACTTGTCTCAATTTAGTTATTGTATCGAGTTGTTATTCTAGATTAATCTTATTTATGATAGCCCTTATGGTTCACTTATGAATTAAAGACTGACACATTGTAGTTATAACGATTGTATTATTTTATTTTTACTCTTTCTCGTTCTTTAATTAAAGTTAATTAGAACTTAATTGTAATTATCATCTTGATATTTAGTAGTTTAGTATATTCAACAAATACGTTACTAATAATAGATAGGACGAAATAAAATGTAAAATTAGAAATTCAAATAATTAGGTAATCATAGCTAGTACGTAATATATAATGATAGACTTTGTATTCTCATAATCACATTGTTTTTAATAATTTCCTATATACAGTTTATAATAAGTGAGTGATTTAAAAATAATATGGCATTAATTATCTATTCAAATAAACAAGGCTTATTGACTAAATCATGCGATTAGTATTCTTTGAAAACTGAAAAAAATATACTATTTTGGAATATCTTTTAGATTTAAAGTGTAACAATGAATTTAAACGAAATGTAAAGTTATGTATATTGAGAATTGTATTTAAAGGTATCACATATTAATTTTCGTATCATATTGTTTTTCAAAATCAACTTAAATTTTACGGACAGTGAATTGTTTTAATAGCCTCAAAATAGATTGTTGAGCTAATTCTGTTATCGGTTGGAAGTTGATTGAATTTCGCGATCCGGCTGCAGAGTTGGACTTTGACGGACAGCCGCCATTTTGTTTCCAACCTTGTTTCGTTCAATAACTTCCGACGTCCATTTTCGTTAATGTTATTTGGAAATTAGTTCGTTGTTGTTTTGCATGAAATCACAGTTACTGAACGATACAATGTTTTGTATGAGGTCGTGTATTTGATGTTATTTATTTGTTCAAAGTGTAATGATTTCAGGACAGACTTAAAATATAAAATGCCTAATGTTATAATATTAACACGAAATGTTATGGGTACGTCCATGCTAATCATAAAACTTTATAATAAAGTTATTATAAAGTTTTATGTCCCACGTAGTACAAATATGTATATGCGAAAGCATTCAGGATCACGTATAAATCCATTTGTGGAAGAGTTTTTTTTAATCGTTCCAGTAGCTATATATATATTTATAAATATAAAATTAAATAACCCATTCTATTTCGGTATATTCAGTATTAAACAATTTTTGAATATTCTTTCTCCAGCAAAAAGCTACTTTATTCCTAAGTGACATGCATGATAAGTTTTTTTTGTTTGTTACCGATAAAACCAATCGATATAAAATATAACAGAATTAATGAAATTTGACGTTTTTGTAATACATTATTCTTAATTTATTAAATATATACTTATTAATTTATTAAACAGATTGGTAGTTATACAGAGAGAGAGAGAGAGAGAGACAATGATAAAAGCTTGTTGAAAATGTTTTTGAATATTTACAGCAAATTAAATAATTTTGACCACTGCTTTATTACCTAGATAATTTTATATGAATATATATATATTTTTTCATGAAGTATTTTACGTTTATGATAAGTTTACAGTAGGTGCTTTAATGAAGATTGGTTTCCTGCCATTTAGATAAGGTACGATAAGAAAGCAAATATAATCATACTTCAATCCTGAGTAGATCTCTCCAACACAATATTACGCCAAATGTTTAAAGGTCATCATCATATTAATTTTATGTAAATAGATATTGGGCATTACAGTTTACAGATTTCACATCCAAAAATCTAATATCCTATGTATTTTTAGATGTTTAAGTTAATATTTCGATTAAATTAACAGAAATTGATCAATCTATTGCAGGAAATACACAAAAGCATAAGTAAAGAAAACAGAATAGGTACACTTATTTATTTATTTACAAAAAATAATAACTGGTCCGATGAAAAAAATATTTTCGAGTATCAAACACAAAAATAAAATTTTCAAGTCTATATTATAGGTTATCATCATATATGACGTAGGTGAAACCGCAACGCACAACTATATACCAAATAATTTTTACAACATTAAAAAATAATTAAGAAATAATTTTGCTTACTTGCTCAGGTTATGAATTCATGTTTCAGTCGTGTCAATGACCTTAAAATTCGCGGTGAAATTCGAACCTTAAACCGTTGTTATCACAACAAATTAATTACCAGTCCAGTATCTGTATCATTAGTGTATTGGTGTCGCGCTTTCAGGTGGCCTCTATCTTATCTAAAGAGGACGTGCGGGCGTATATACTTCGAGATACAAAGACAATCCAAAACTAACCTAATTGCACGCACTGAGAGTCTATTCTACATTGTATCCCATATTTTTTTCTGAAAATTTTCTCACACTTCTTCGCAGACAAATTTCGAATTTATGCCTGTTATTTAGAGGTGACAATTGCGTGTGTTCAACTGGTTTTTCCGGTAGTTTTACTAACTGAGCAGTTAAAAACGACAATGGGCAACTTGTTAGTTGATAGGTATGTAAATACGTAGATGGATGGCTGGTCACCAATTTTCATAGATAATGACAACCTGTATTGTATCGTAGTTTGATAAAAATACCTTTTATTTTAATGGGTGCAGTGAACTGCTTGATTGTTTTTATCATTTTTCAAAGCGTATATTTAAAATTTAATGTCGAATTTGTGTTATTTGGTATGATATATTATATTTAATATTAAATGATTACAGCTTTAACCGACTTCGAAAAAGGAGGAAGTTATCAATTCGACTGTATTGTATATCTCATAACTTTATACTGGGTGAATCGATTTTTACGACTTTTTTTATTGAAAGCTGGTGCGAGGCACCATAATGTGGTTGGACCTTCAAATTTGGTCGACTTCTGACGATTTAAAAATAATAATTTGATGTGTTAGACTAAGTGTATGTATGTCTGTAGTTATATTTGTCCGCGTGTAGCACAAATCATCCATTCCTTTCGTTTCCTATTAAAAATGTTTATACGCCCGCTTAAAATTTATTCAACTAAGTATAAATTCACTAGGCTAAGAACGTTAAATGCATATCGAATATGGCGGTATGGGAAACATAATTAGGATATAATAGAAATCCATTATCCCTTACCCACTTCCTAACCTTAGGTCTTGGAAGGCCATACAAGTTTATAGACGCTAGATTACATAATGATCTCTTATTTTGTGAATATTTCAAACCACTTTGAACAGTAAGGGATGTGTGCACTATCGATAGAATAGTCCCTTGCTTCGTCAGAAATCCTACTAATATTATAAATGCGAGAGTTTGTAAACATGTGTGTGTGTTTGATGCTCTTTCACGCAAAAACTACTGAACCGGTTGCAATGAAATTTGTTACGTAGATAGCTGGACAACTGGAATAACATATAGGCAACTTTTTATCCCGATATTCGTACGGGATACGGACTTATGCTGGTGAAACCGCGGGGCGCAGCTAGTATCTTATAAAGAAACCATTAAATTCATATGTATATAACAAAGTGTGAGACACATATGTAAATAAAATACATATGACTTGATATACCAAGTTATAGGTACTACTACTACTTCTTCTATACATATATTTTCCTCCATATTCTTTATGTACCTTCTTTTATCGTTCCTTAACATTTACTTTCAATAATTTTGAAGAAATCAAAAAAATCCTTTACATACATCATCATACATACAAGAAAAACGCAAAAAACAGTAACACACACCCAAAACAACAATAGGTACTGATGTAACGCAAAATGCGCTCCAAGATTATCGATATATCACATCCCTATGTTATTTCCATGGCTAATTGTAAATTGCTGTGCTGTCATCGAGCGCTAATGTGTCATACGTTCGTGGTTCACGTACGCGATCTTGAACTCGCAACCCATCATTATTATAAGCTGGTCAAGTTCGCTATATTGAATATAAAACGCTTGTAAAGTAAAGGTTGTAATGACTTACTAGGGCTGCGTCGTAATACTTTTAAAATGTAATGGATGTCACAATACATGTTTTAGTATTTGACACTAAACAAGAGGAGTAAGGTTGTTTGACAGATATTGCTGTTTAGTAATAAGGCCGCTTTTTGTACGAAATATTAGCTAATAAAAAATACAGTTCTTCTATCACTGTCTTACTTTGATAATTATTGTGAAAAATTTGAACGAATAATAGTAAATTTCCATTTATTTTTCTGTCCTTACTTATAAAAACCATTAGGTATGTACAACATATTTAAAACAATTTATTGGTCTTAAAAAACATAGATTTCAAAAATTCATTATTGACATTATTTATTATCAACAATTTTGCGGTTGGTAGCCTAAAATTTTTTCTAAGAACAACTGCTGTGTGTAATCTGCAGCCTTGTTTATCAATGTCTGTAAAATCTATTTACATAGGCTACTTAGTAACGGTACAGAGTAGAATGCTTGCGGTATTCAACAGTTTGCTTCTGTTATTATGTCCATCATGCTTGAACAAATATTTGTAGACCATTTTTAACCGACTTCAAAAAGGAGGTTATCAATGCGAGTGTGTTTTTTGAACCGACTTCAAAAGCGGAGGTTTCTGGGTGACTACATTACTACGATTCGCGTGATTCTTTCTTTATTTGAAAGCTGGTGCCTCACATATGGTCCGATTTAAATTGGATCTTTCATTTCTAATTGAAGGCGTTCTAGTTCTTTTGTAGAAAATAATATTATTTTTTGAATATTTAAAATCTTGCTGCTTTTTTTTTGCCACATTTGAAGCGGGGATACAATTTATATTAAAACTAAAATGCTTATGCTATAAGTTAATTTAGTCATATGTTACAATTAGATAAATATTGATTTATACATTCTCGAATAAGAACTGTGAAATACCTACTACTAACTAATTTTAATGCCCATTATTGTCCTATTTTAATGATGATTTATAAAAAAACTACATTAAAAGATACAGGTTTCTTTTTTTAATAGCTGCATATTAATATATTAATGCTAACGCACTGCTGAAATATCTGAAGAGACATGAGAACTCTGATAACAAGACATAGTCATTTCAAACGTGTAGGTACATATTATTTCGATTCCTTTATTCTACATCAGTCTCGAAATTCTAAAAACATAATGAGATAAACGAATTTACGTGATCTTTTTAAATGATGTATGAAGTATTCGTAAGAATGTATTTCCCTTAGATACATTTCGAGATTATATAAAAAAATCGCCACAAAAGCAACCGCCGACAGATTCATCATATTTCGTGATGGATCCAAGAAATTTAACACTATTATTTTGCTTCGATATAGCCAAAATTTAATACCATTATTTGTTGAGAAATTTTATTTTATGTAGTGTAACCATGATCTATGGAATTCATGAATAAATTGTGATTCTATGTTTCTAATATTTCAGATCAAGTTATGGGTAATTCATGAATAAATTAATTGTGATTCTATTCTTTTAGTGTTTATATTAAGTTATAGGTTTTGTCTGTACTAATTTATATCTACCTAATGATTATCCTGTTGTAAAAAAAGTTTGAATGCAAATAGTTTTCAGGAGATTTTGGTATAGTACGAATAAATGGTAATCAATATTGGTACATTTTAATTAGACCAATATATTCATTGGTAACATTTACTGGTTCATAATATTAGTCACAAATGGCTTTTATCCTACATTAGTGGATGCGATGTTATTTTTCCCAATAAGCTAATTATTTTGAATTTATTAACTCTTAGTATTATTATGTTACATACGCTTGAATACTTATAAATGTAACAATCGATAATATCTTTATTTTTAAATATTCTTTTTAGGCTTTATCCATTTTAATTTTTAAAATAAGGCACCCTACACACTGTCCGTAGAGCAAACACGGGTGCTGGCCCGGCGAAATTCTTCGCGCTTCGTTTGACATTCTGAATAGGCCTTTACAATTAATACAACGATAAACCTTACGTATCTTTAACAAATTACACTATCAAACTGGTCTCTATTCCATCGTAATAAGGTCGCTGAAATTGTTTTCATGTGTTCCAATGGTTAGCGGTGTACAAAAAATAATAATCATGTTAAAGCCAAACGGTAGCCGAATTACTTGTGGGCGGTTTGTATTCTTTGTTAATTTTAGCTTACCTACGTAAAAATCACAGATTTTTATTCTTTATGCCACATTTTGCAATTAATGCGACTGGCTTCGTCCCTTATCGAATACTTAATACTTAGTTTAGCCTGGCAGCATTGTAATTAATAAAAACGTGTTTTTTGTTATGATGACTATAATTACTATGAAATCGAATATTAAAAACAAATCTTGTACTTACTGGTTTTTGCTCTTTAGAAAATTCTCATACTATTTTTAAAAAGTCAGACATCCTCAAAATAGAAATAAAATATCTACCGTCCACTCATGTTCTCCGTATTCTATGCTTTTTTCTCTTTACCCGCCATAAACATGTTGGATCATTCTACTAATAAAAAACAATTTATAATCACCATAATGCCCGTATTACGTTATCGCGGCTAGTAACGTTCTAGTCAGGACTAATTCCACTCACCGCCATACAAAAGCACACGTGTCGATGTGACTTAATCCAGCATAATCCGACCACCCACTTTACAGGACTATAATACTGCCCATGCATGTTGCACCCCTATTATTACATATACTACAGCGAGGTGGTGCCTTTATTATTTTACACCATTACATTCAGACCACCTACTCGGATTTGCGAATTTAATGATGCGTTCGTGATTTTTAGCGGTTTAGATGCGTTTTGTTCTTTTCAGCTTTTGAAGAATTTGGAAAGTTGTACAATGCAGAGTTCTCATGGTTGTCATTTGCGACAAAATGTGTGTTTGTATTGCTATTGTGCAATGTATTTCAAAAACATTAATCTCAACAAAAAAAAACGTTTTATTTCCTCTTAGATTATGTTGTATTATTAAGAGTTCGGTTAAAGCAGTTTCAATAATTCATGTAGTTTAAAAAACTCAAAAGCAGGGTAAAGTCATAGAATCAACTAAATTGTTTTACTTGTGCACTTTCTCTTTTACAAAGTAAGCGTAAGGAATTTATTTAATCCTGGCAATCCTAATCAGAATATTAAGATAAACTCATGAAATTATTGTCTTGTCCAGTGATAATCCAATGACTTCCATGATTGAATGATATCAAATAAACGTAGAAAGTTTGAAATAAATCTGTCCGCTTAAAGTGGGTCGAGTCGAGAAGGCTATTTTATACAAACATACAGGTGAAGCTAATAAAAGCGTGCTAAAAATACTCGCCAATATATGCGAAAAGTATGTACGATAAGTCTAAAACATAAATAGACCTGCAATTTATTTTTATCTACCAGGCCCTATAAAGGAGCACAGAAAACTTATAAATAACGTTTGCCATATACATATATAATTTAAGATGAATTAAAGGGAATTCCCAATCGTCCTTCAACTTGGCCTGTAACAGATAACTCCAATCACGATATATCAATACGACTAATGGCACGTCGCGCTAATGTTAGCTAACTCGACCGTGAACTTATTCGAATTAATGATCAGTTGTGATTACATACACGCTGGGGCTGTAATCAAATTTCATATGTTCGTATCGGTGGATAAATAGTGTGGAAATTGTTTGACATCTGCGTGTGAAGCAGAAGCACCTTAAAATTGTTTTAATTGCAATGCGTGTCTGGGTCTTTGGTCGAAGCGAGTATGTCTAACATTGGTTATATCTTTCCTATTTTCTGGTCTAGTTTTTAAACGGTTTGTTTCCTTTTATATAAAATAAACAGAGTATCAAACTTTCGAGCGGTAAAATCGTAGAACTTGAGGTATTTATAACAGATTGTTACAAGCATTTTTTATCTATTTATTCTGTTATAATTATTTCTTCAAAAAAAGGTTACGTCCTTGGGGGAAGGTACGACTCCAAATTCTAAAATGGGACCAAATGACAACAATTCCGTATCTAACACAAAAAGAATCAAGTCAATCGGTTGAAAACCCACGGAGTTATCTAGTAAAAAACTCCTTCGTTTTGGTTGAAAAATTTAACAAAAGCCTTACAAATATGAATAAAACCTGTCTTTGGGTATACATATATTATATGATATTGGTATACGTAGCTCTTACTAGGACAATACACGTACTATTACAGGATATACAACTGAATTACAATATAAAATCAAGAATTACATTTCGTAAAGGTAGCTATTATAAAACAATTCGGATCTAGTAGTACATTATTACATGCAAATTGCATCACAGTGGACCGCGAATGCACGAGCATTCCGAATGAAATATATTTAGCATTGTAATCATAAACATCAAAATGGTGTGTTAGTGTTTGATGAATTATGCCTTCGTGGTCGTTTCGCATACAATCGGTAAGCAAAACGAAAAATTATCGCATAATTTAGTCTTAAACTGAGCTATAATTTCTCTAATGTCTGATACATTTTTATGTCACAACTAGCTGCGTCCCCCTCGTTTCACCCGCGTAAGTCCGTATCCCATAGGAATATCGGGATAAAAAGTTGCCTATATGTTAATCCTGTTGTCCAGCTATCTACGTACCAAATTTCATTGCTATCGGTTCAGTAGTTTTTTCGTGAAAGTGTAACAAACACACACACATCCTTACGAACTTTCGCATTTATAATATTAGTAGGAAGGATATCTAGTAGATAGAAATTGAAGATCGAACTCAAAGCAGCTTATGAAGTCGTCAGTCAGTCGAGCTGGGTGTTTGCCTCAACACCGTCAAAAGTGCGTAAAAGTGCGTAAAAGTGCGTTGCCGACTTTTAAGATCTAAGGTATTACGGGAGGATTAACAATCGGAAAGAAGGAATAGACTGGGAAGAAAACTTGCCTCCACTACTGCAAAAGTCCGATTGAAATACCAAGTAGTGGACAAACGGGACGTGAATAAAATAAACAATATTAATTATTCAAGTTTGTAGTCACAGAAGTGTAAAGTATAAAGTGTAGAGACAGAACTCACTATTCGGAGTGATCTTTTTTCATCTATCTTCTCGAAAATTCTTTACTATAATGAATCTGATGTACACAAAACCATTCCACAACCTTCCTCTTGAATCACTCTATCTATTCAAAAAGCCGTATCAAAATCTGTTCCCTACTTTTAAAGATAAGCATACATAACAGTCATTAGGAAGCGACTTTGATCTTTATGATATAAAAGCTTCTGTGCCTATAGTAATCCCCTAAATATGAATCCAGCCTTCCATAGGGCGGTACTAGCCTCCTAGATATTTCTAGGTAGCCTAGAACGCAGCCTGTCACGCTCGCCGTGTGCCCGATGCATACATTAAACAATCAAACACAAGTGCTCATAATGAATAACCTGCTCTATATAATTTTTCAAGACTTACCTTTCATAATTCTCATCATAATGTATACACGAGAGCCTATTATATTCCAAGACCAGTATGATATGAGATTTGAATTAATTTAATGTTTAACGAATTTTCATCATCATCATTTTTATTTAAATTTATAAATAGCATTAAAATCATTTAAAAATATGTGTAAAACATAAAAAAATTACCATGACCGGATGGATGGATTGAGACCTGTATCTTTCGCTTTACCGAGGCGACGCCTTACCACTCGGCTATCCATGGTCCCGCCTAGCCTTTGTCATCAAATTATTAAAATCATGTATACATGATATTAATGTTATAATATTGTTAATGATATACTTATAATTTTTATTGTTTTTTTTTATAACTATGTATCCCTTCTGTATGAATAGATAATTTAAAAGAACTTTTGGTAAACTGTGATTATTTTGTAAGATGATAACAGAGCTGAAAAGGTACAAAAATCAGACAAGTGTTTTTAACTATAGTTAAAGGTCTCAACAACTATTGACCGATTTTTGACGTTAAAAATGTTTTTGACAGTCTGTGGGTTTCAACTGCAACATAAGTATTTAGAAGACACGTTTATACATTTATAAACATATTCGGGTAGTCATATAAATTATTGTAGAAGCTGCATATTATGATATTATCCTCAAGGAAACGCCTGCTAATTAACAATAAATATGAAGAAACATTTAATCCCAAACAACCAAGTAATCGTATCATAAAAAAATTATGTACATGAATTATCAACTGAGAAGATTACATAATAGCATTTTCCTTTTATACACTACTTGCTTTAGCCCGTGACAGCGCCTGCATCATCACAGGAATAAGATGTTTCACCGCGGTATAAAGCCTATATCACTCTCGAAACTCCTATCTCCAGACAAAAATCGTATCATAAATCGCGTCATTGTGACATGAAAAGACAAACAAACAAACACACTTTCGAATTTTTAATAAGTAAGGATGTTTATCAACTCGTATCATCTGCTTTAGAACAATCAAACTATGATAATTCATAAATTTTATTATAGTATAGTTTTGATGCAAACGTCGAATCTATCTAATAGTTAGAAACATAAGCAATTTTTTTTCTATTATTTGCACTACATAAATATAGAATGAATTAAAAAACATTAAATATTTTGTGCTCTATATCGAAACTACCCAATTAATTTTGATAAAACTTTCAGTGATCTCTAAGTTGGAGCATATCTATAACAACTAAAAACCAATCATATTAATTGACTCATAGATTTTTAATTATGTATGGACAAACATATGCAATCAAACTCAAACAAAACTTCATATAAAATTTGTCACACGTGTTCAAATGCATTACAGAATTCATACCCAACAACTCTCCTTATATATAATACTGACATTAATAATCTCTTTCGAAGTCGAATACACAGCAACAATTAGAGCCAGAGCAAAGACGTAGATTATTGTCCACACTTCACGTCATTCGTCAAAACGGATTTAAGAGCAAACAGCGCTATCTGCAACGCTGTAATCACAGTGATATGTATTATTTAATTAAGGATACGGTGACCGCGGAGACTCTGAGGACATTCTTCAAATAACTCGCTTTATCTTAGGAAGGTTATACGCAATTCACTATGCTCATTACGCTTTAAATTAATATGGCTAATATAATATATAATCAAGTGTTGTTTGGTTGGTTACTATCGGTCTTACTAACAAAGTATTTGCGTAAGTTTGCTATCACATATTGTAGATAGAAAAACGTATCAATGCGTTTCGCTATGTTCTGATAGTCAACTTATAAATTGACTTCAGAAAAAGGACTTATAATACCATTTCTACCATTTCATACCATTTTAAAATATCGTTCTAATAGTTTAAGTATCACGATGGACGATTTGAATATTAATAAATTCGATTATTTCCCTCCACCACTTGACCACAATCACGGATCATTAACAATTGCTACAAAACCGTGGTATCATGCTCTCACGTTTCTAAGAGAACGACCGCAGAAGCAACAGATTACATAATAGTTACAGAGGTAACAGCTCAACACGTCAGTCGAATTGTCTACGAATGTTGTCCATATTCGAGGCTGAACAGTTATGTGGTCAAAATAACGGAAAATTTTAAGATGAGATACAGAGGGGGCGTAGAGTTTTCGATGCGTGTTATTTCATTACTTCTATAGATGCACCTTATCTTTATTATTATATGTATGCTGGTTGTGGGGGTAGGCGGAGGAAAGAAGAAACTGTTGACGGTTATAGCTATTTTAATAATCACTTATAGATACTAAATAATGAAATCTACTTCTACTTTTATAGTAAGACTAGCTGCGCCCCGGGGTTTCACCCGTGTGTGTCCATATCCTGTAGGATTATCGGGATAAAAAGTGTTGTTTATATGTTATTCATGTTGTCCAGCTATCTAAGTGCCAAATTTAAATGCAATCGGTTCAGTAGTTTTTGCGTGAAAGAGCAACAAACACACATATCCTTACAAACTTTCGCATTTATAATATTAGTAGGATAGGATAGGATAGGACAGGAAGTAACAAATTGATAAAGAAACTTAATTTAATTTTATCTATGACAATCAGTCTCTTATGAATACACTTGAAATAAAACACACGCCACAGTAATGAGACTTGACAAATATATTTTGTGTCGATTAAAATGTTTCATCTTCTTTTGTTTTTCTTTTGTTTTTCTTAATTCAGCAACAATTTAGAAGAACAGTTACGAAATAGTTTCGTACAAGTCGTGACCGAAAACCCGCATACTTTACATCTCAAGATTCACGGCTAGCTCTGAAATAATGTGGTATTTACAAGATTCTAACTTGACATCGAATACAAACTAATCAGCAGGCGTTATCGCGTATTAAAGCACGACATTCAACGGTAATGGTAGGCTTGTATGTAGCTGGTAGGGTCTGCAGAAAAATCTCATACGTCATTTTATGGATACGATTTTTTTTTTGTTTACATGAATTGTGATTCGAATATGTGAATGATAAAGCCAACTATATATCACCATAGATCATACAGTCAGGAACATTTTCATTTTGTTCTATTTAAGAGTCAAACTTGATGGCAAAATTTATACTTAATGGACTTTCTTTTTAATAAAAAAAATATTGCACTTACTAATTAATTCGGATTAACATTCGAATTTTTAAGATCAATATGAGACATCAAATAATCACATCAAATACTAAACTACCATCTATATCTAAAAAAAAATTAATATGTAATAATTCCAAATTCAAATTAAACTTTTATTCTATCCGTACACGCAATATCAAGTCGAGATTGCAATGAAATTGCGCGGTAAATACGCGATGCGACACGACGCTCGGGCATGACCACTGCGGTCAGCGTGAACTATGACATTTTATGTATAGTAAGTACCCTATGCATAGCTTTACAAGATAGCTGTAGATGTCTGCCAATAAAGAAATGTTAAATAAATGTATAACATATATTAGAAAGATAATGTTTAAGATGAACTATCTCGATTGAACGGTGTTCGAAATTAAATAGGATAATTCTAACACTACACATATCTCAGTTATTCAGATTTGATTTATATCTGGTTTGTAATATAAATATAACGACATAGTTATTATGTCACATTTACATTTAGTATAAGAACATTAATAGATATTATATCGCAATATATGGAAAGAACTGTTTTAAAGAGAAACGAGAACATCCAAATGTATTGAAAATTACATGTTTATATGTAATCAAAATTACAATTTATTGGGATTAATTCTCTTTACAAGGATTATATGAAGCTCGTGCAATTTTTACATACAAAGCTCTACTCTGTATGACAAAATCTGTACTAAGCGTCGTAAGGTTTTGTATTTCATTACTAAACACTGGCGCTACTGTTTCATTATAACTGTCAAAACATAAAAACATACTTATCTCTTGCTGGAAAACAATTACACGTCCATTAAAACAAGCTCCCAGGGGCGTCAGCAAAAAAAGGATCAGTGTCCCCACAACGGCGAGTTGACAAATCGATTGTTCTTTTGTCCAGCGCGGCGGTCTTTACATATTTTTTATGGCCATAGAGCAGAGTATTGCAGTAGAAAACTGTGGTCCCACTGTAGACGTGTCATAAAATTCGGTCGAGGTTGTTTACTCTGTATTAGTAATAGAGTAAGATTAGTGGATAGTAGTTAGACGCGACCGCAAATTTGTCGGACCACCTTGCAGCGAAATGAAATTTATGGTTCTTAGCCAGGAAGAGGACGAAAGCCGCTGCTGCATAATCTTCATAATTTACGATCGCTTTTGTTAAATTTATTTACCTTAAACTTTTATAATTGGATTTTATGCTAAATTACAAGAACATAAATGACGTTCATTTTAATACCAATTCATCGTGCTTCTGTAGATTTAATGTTGTACAACTACAACATATTTATTATTATAGAATATTGATTATTTGATTTGAATATGGATTAAGCATCTATTTCAATTAAATAACTTATAGGTACATCCTGCTTAAGGGTATGTATTTAAAAACACTATGGTTTTAGGCACAATATTATTTTCCCATACATTAGTTATACCGTCTTATATTATTGACGGAGGAAGTAAAAAAGATCGATAAAATTGATTTCACAAGAGCCTATTAATTCTATCTCCAAAATCAATCACGCCCACGGAAAATCGACCAGAAGCATTCAGAATCTGCACGTGAGGTAAAGGTCGCTCCTTGTATTAGAGAGAGGAAATCCGGGGTTCATTGTTGTATCCGACACTTATGCATTTTACCTGACCGGTTGATAAAAGATCACTTCAGAATAGGCCCGTAAGGCAATACTTTTTTCTTAATTATATGGTGTCGGGATATGTCTAGCTGGTTAGAAAAAAATAATTTGAATTTGGAATGAATAAGATATGCAAATAATTGCAACCGTCGCAACGTTTTTTATTAAAAAAAAATCAGGTTTAATTTTCTCACGTTAGCGTTTTTTTATTAAAATTTCTAATGAGGGTTTAATTTGGAGAACTCTTTGGGGTTTGATTTCGGTTGTTTTTGAGGGAGTTTTTTGTTGACTTTATTGTTTGCGAAAACAAAGTCTCGTAACACGGCTGTCGCAAAAAATAATTACATACTGATTTATGCACGTAGTGTTGAGTTTTTGTGAGTCTTTTTCTGATGCTTGAGAATAGGACATTTTTTACATTTTACCATATTAACACTACAATACATTGAAAGAAGCTCTTAGTTCTGTAGATTTTTAATTTAATTATAAAATAAACTGATATGAACACGAGATGAGATTTACATATATTAACCTTATTTATTAGTTAAATTAATCAGCCATAAATAACAAATTTCCGAAATTGTTACCAAAGCATGAATAAATTGCACCTTCAATAACAGTAATCAATATATGCTGTCTCAAAAAACCAAATCAAATGATACGAAAACTCGCAAATAACGGAACTCGATTGCGAAAAAAAAAACCATGCGAACATGATTTTTACCGTGACATCCACAAACAAAGGGATACCGCATCTCCTTTTGTGCATCCGAAGAAATAAATTAAACTATCCTTAGGGGAGATTTTTACCGTTAATTTTAATCTACATGCAGAAAAAAGATAATAAAAAACCCGCGGGTGCGTGTGGGAACAGATTCTTAAAAAACCGTAGCAGGAAGTTGGGAGTGTAAATATGCGATGTGACATTGAAGTTTTACGATAGATATTTGGTTGAGAGATTTATAAGTTTTCATAATAATTTTATTAGGGAGCTAATTAATATACAATAGCAATGAATAAATCATGACTTATTTAAAAGTTATAGAAATAAGTAAGTTTCCATCAGTCTTGTTGAATTTTTCTGTCTTCGCTGGATACTGAAAAAATGAATTTTTAGTGTTATTTAAATTTGCTTTTTAACGAAAGCTATTGTGTAATTTCATTTTAAGGTGTTATTATATAACCATTGGTTCTAATATTAAACATATATAACATAATTATAGTAATATTCTATCTACCAGAAGCACACACAATTTGATAAAAGGAATAAAAGTAATATCCTTACTAATAATAAACTAGCTGATACCCGCGGCTTCGTTCGCGTGAATTCTGAACGTGAACCAGGGAGGAGATTCAATAAAATTAAGTATAAGGTATATATACTTACCTTCCACGAATTTCGCAGCCGAGCCCAAGAGTACACCTACTTTTTTCCATTTTTTTTATATATTCAAAATACATGCACAGTTTTTACTGATTTATTATATGTATACATATGAAAGTGTGTTTCTTTTTCATTCTTATACATCGCACACAAACATATTCTACATTGTAACATCTCATTCCAATTCCCTTAGACCACGCGGGCGAAGGCGCGGTAAACTACTATACAAGAAACGCATATTTATCAGCCATGCTACGATAATATACACACATACTTATTTCATTCATACAATATATATATTAGTACCTACATAATGTGGCAACTGCCTAACATATCTGTAATTTTAATATATGTGCTGATTCATGTCCATAACACACCTACAACAACCTTACACACACCAATAAATTAAATATTCTAAACAAACGTACCTATATTTACTTCCGCTTCCAACAAATTGCCAGAAAACGAAAATTTTATAGTATTGATAAACCAGCTACTGATTTGTAGCGCAAAGGTTCTCAACATTTATATCTTAAGTAATAATAAATAAAAAAATATATATCTTCATCTGCTATTTCATTATTTTGAATTATTCAAGAATGGTAAAGAATTTTTTTTTAATATATACCTGTTTAGTGAAAAAATATTTTATCATAGCATATAATATGAACTGCAATAATGTAGTGTGTCTCAATATTATATGTGCGTGTTTAAACACAACATAACATAATATCTTTATTTGTGGAACAAAAATATAATTTTCATGTTCCAAATAAAATCAGTATAAAGGAACATATATTCTGTAACATTTTAGAGTTTTTTTTTTTCTTTTAAGATCCCTTATTTCATGTATAGAACCATCACATAAAAATAGACAGAATTTTATATTTTTTTAAAATAAATTATTTTTATAATAAAATATATTGACCCTACAATAACTACGCAAGTTTGAAATCATCTGGCCCCATCTTTCCTATAGACCCCGGTTTTTTATAATATCCTGAGTCCCGTACGATGTTTATAAAAACATATGCACATTTTTTAAGACCATCTCTGAATCAAGGTGCATTGAAGGGACATCTTGAGTCTCAATAATAATCTAAGTGCGTTTTTTATTGAGTTTATTTTTTAAATTTTCTCACGTAATCTTTTGAAGAGCTGATCTGTGGGTAGATACATCCGACGGTCTTTGTGTTGTATTTGAGTGGAACGATTTTAATATTTTGTATCGACGTGTCTATTGTATTTAATGTTATGTGGACGAGGGATTAAAGAACGAAAAACTTGATAATTTGTAAATGTAATGATAATAAATTTATTTTCATGTTCATCACATATAGAATAAAGTTACGATTGAGCATGCAACAGCTATACAAACAGTTATTTTTTGACATTTTTTATTTGGTCATGTCTAACTATAATTTTTTTAGATCTTCCGTCAATTTCATCTAAAATTTTAATGTATGTTAAAACCGTTAAAAGTTCGTTCCAGAAATATGTATCATCAAATACATATCTCCCCAATGAATGAAAAAACCCACCCATAAATTAATAAAAAACCAACCCTGTTAATGCTACCTCATTTTCGACTGCAATTGCATTTAAACAGTTCCCGCATATTCATAACAGTATAAAAACGGTAATTTAATATAAACTAGATGACAAAAATACAGCCAATGTAACAAAAAGTCGTAGAAAAAGTCGGAACAGTCAGCGAGCGCAAAAAGTATAAAGGGGTGCGTAAAACAATGACAAAAAACATTGTCCCATTATTGTCTAACTGGGCTCTGGGACAAGCGAGTAATTTCGTTAAAATAGATTTATTGTATCATATTAATTTATAATTCAGGTTTTGTATGTGGGCGCGGTTTTGTTTTTATGATACGATAAAACTAGTTTGTGCATTTGTTTTATTTCCACATTGCGAATAAAAAAGTGCAGCGAATTTGAGGTTAACCAGAAAATAAGTCAATTCATTAAAATTAATAAAAATACAAATAACTAACGCATCTCAATCAATTTACACAAGAATCTGTATTTGATTAAACACACAGACATGTTATAATGTTACCACTAAAAAAATACCTTTAATTAGTAAGTACCCTTATTGGCGTTTTACGAGAAAATAACTCAGTACACACCACTCACACCCACAGGCCTCTAGAAATCCTCAATCCATACATCATATTAATATTTTCGACAAATAATCTCCGCTTAGGTTTCGTCATAGCAATGAGAATGACACGATCTTTAGCTCAACAATCAACAGCAATGGTTCATCCCTTTCACTTTCCGCTGTGTCAATTGGCTCGCCCATACTGTATTGTTTTCGCAATTGTAGGTTAAGGTACCAATTTGGATTGGTTTTTTGTTTAATAACGCGTTAATATTGGTAAATTGCGGCTCAACTGGCCGGGTTATATCATAGACACTCAAAAAGTAGACTAAATAGTTTTTCACTTTATTGTATACTCACATTCGCGCAGTTACATTCTTGACATAAAAACAAATTGTTATTTTTATTCTGTATTGTGTATGTGTATTTGAATAATTTTAAATATATAATTTACAATAAATGTCTTGTTTCGATATATTTTTTTCTTTGCATCAATTAATTATCATGTGTAAAACTGTCAATCGATATTTTGAAGAATCATCCTGATTCTCACATCATTGTCACTCCTCATTCCTCATTTTACAATCTGTAGTATATATTACATATAATAGGTATAAACTATTTTATAAATTCAGAAATCTCTAATATAAATCTCTCGATAATATCCACGTAGTGACGAAGCAGATGCAAAACAAACACACTAACGAACTGCGGACAAAAAGGCATAAATTATTTAAATTTGACTTGTAACAGTGTACGGGCATGACACTAGATATGCATAAAAGGGTTTAAAAAAACCCGTGGGGTAATGTTTTTATATTGGCGAGGGGTCACAACTCGCAACTGATTTGTTTGGCCTAAGTTCGTTACGGTAACGATGAATATTAAGTTTCGCACGATATTCTACAGGATAACTAATATAACAGTCCATACTACTGATAATAGTACCCTGATTGCTAAAAATAGGCATCGTATTTATTGGATTTAATGATTTGTTCAAGGATAGCTATGTCCAAATTATAGGGCCATTTGTTTTCAAAGTAATGAATATATTTTGTTTTTTTAGGCTACGGAATGGAAGATGTTTTTTATGATATATATTTTCTTAAATAAAATTTACTGGGATACCCACAATAGCTAGTCGATGTACAAGATCCTATTAAGGATTATAAACAACAGCTCAAAACTGCCAAAATCACCATAAAATATTCCTTTTCAATATGTCATCTATAAATTGCGTCTCCGCTCAAGGCTTAGCAAAGTCCACCTTTAGTAGAGATATTATCATCCCATCAAATTCTTATCTCAAAGGGCACAAATCAACCCATTCACATTTACAAAGGTTGATCAAAAATATACACTCTAAGTCCGCTACCGCAGGGCACTATTGAAGAAATCATTTTTTATCTGAACCAGCTGACATCAGCTCTGTGACATAGCTAAAAAATACGCGACCAGGTGGTGCACACATAAAAAATTAAAAAGCTAGGTATAAACCCTTGGACAAAGGTTGAAGTAATCCTTTATGGTATCTATGGCGATTCACATGTGTAACGCATGGGCTATCCTATTGTGCAATTTCTTTGCGAAAGGATGAAGCGAATCATTCTTTGTTAATTCACTTTTTGCAGACAATTTTTTGGTATTAACCAGCTCAAGTTCAAAATCAAATAAAACCGAAAATTGAGTAAATTCAGCTGTTTTTACTACACACTGACTTAAGCCTCACTTCCTTATTTATTGCAAATCGTAGCCGTTAAAGGAAACAACAAATTATTCTATACATATTTACTAATAGTTACCCGTTTTTAAAAAAACGCCACCCGCGGAGACACTAAATCCATTATCTGACTGCGAGTATTTTGTGTTTGTGGTTAAATTTTGAGCTCGATAAAAAACAACAAAGATGGCCGTTACTTTTATCGCACGTTTAACAAATTATCAGCATAGCGCACACGTGTCCAATTATCGATTGTCCTCACTCCATCCTCGCATGCGGGTAGTTATCATGTTTGCTTTACCGGGTGGCCTATCCTGTAGCCTCGGTAAGAACAGCCCATATACACCATCTTCCTGATCTGAGATAATTAGTTGACAATGAAAATACTGTGAAATTTTAATATTTTGCGTGAACGTTTACCCAACCTTTGATATAATAGAGATATAGGAGGAATTTTAATATGAGAAACATGCACAACGTTTGTTTTATAAGTAGGCAAAACGATTGGATCTATGAAATTTGAGGCTGTTTAAATATAATTTTAAAATTTTCAAATCCTTTTTTTATCATAGTTGATATACCGGTTAATTAACATACACATTTGTACCTGGACCACAGATAATATTAGCATTATATTGTTATGTGTTTTATAAATTTAAATTGTTAACATGAAATTGACCGCAATTTCTTAATGGAAACGCAAGAGTAGTACGTATATTAGAACTAATCTATAGATCTATATCTATGCCAATAAAATATTATTATTAAGCAGAAGTTTTACCAAACAACAAAAAAATGTGAAAACACCATAAAAACCATTGACCATTTAAAAAACAGTTCTCACGCAGACAATACGACACGTACAGGCATCTTCGCAAAAATCGCAAATCGGACAGCAGATGTATCAAGGAAGATCCCTAAAAAACCTGAGAACTCTAATCCTCACCTATGACCCCAGGCCATTCGGTCCGCAGCCGTTAAAAAATAAATTACAGTACCGAAGAAAAGACAGCATTGTTTGTCAAAAAACTACGGGGTAAAGTTACGTAGCGATTTGAATATGTTTTTATTTTGAGGGGTGACAAAAAATTGTGCCCCACCGTCCGCGACTTTTTTTAAGACGAGGGCAGTTAGTAATATGCATAGCAATTTTTTAATTCTCACGGTTGCGATTTAATCTCTGATATTGAAAAGAAACTTGTTATTTATTGAATTTAGATTAGTATTGATTATTAATGTGAGAACAGCTTGTGATGTTTGCAAATGAAATTCTCAGTTTGCGTGAGAGGGATTATGTCCTTTATAGTTTTTTGTATTATTATCACTATTATCGTATCTACATATTTCGACGGCATTATTTAAAAGCAAAAAATATATATATATTACGTATAGGACGATGGAGCATATATTTTCAACGAATAAAAATTATGTTTATATATTTTATTATATTATTTAAAAATAATGTTTAGATATTTTTGTATTATTTTGTTAATAATTCTTTTTTTCCAATAAAAGTACCGGCGACTCTGGGGAGGGACCATGCTAGATATTACAATGGGGCCAAATGATAATAATTGCCTAAGCATCAATCACACAGAAAAACTCAGATAAACATTGCATTTAAAAGAAACTTACTCTGAAAACGGACATAGACCACCCGGCGCCAAGCTGCAGACATTCTTAATCCAATTGAAGAAGACTTAAGATTCTTCAACTTTATTTAATTACAAACACATCTCCAGCGAATGAAGCACAATGTCGCCGTTATCTGTTATCATGGAATTTAAATTCAAGGGACTAGACAATGCGGGCAAACAATTGTTTACGTGGACGCCATTTTAAGCGGACCCGCGGTTGGTTACTGAAGAAATTTCATGCTGCCAAGAGCGTGGAAATATTTGTTTTTCAATGTACACTAGAAATACATAAGCTTGCGCATTCTTATAACTTTTGTCGTAGGTCTGATAGATTTCGAACGCGTTATATCACTTGGTATGCACAATATAGTAGCCATATTGTATTTAGCAGGGTTATAATTGTTTTTCTTATAGTCTAGTAAAAATAAATCTGCGCAATGAACAAACAAAAAGCAAGAAAAGAAAGAAAGAGAAAAAACAAGAGCTTATTAGTTACGAGCGATTGTCTGAATTGCAGTGAGGAATATATGTATCATTGCACTGGTAAGTAAGGAATAATTATAATGCTTCAGTATACCTCTTTCCACTATCTGCAATCTTTTAGACACATTGATTGTATAGTTTTGTGGGTGAATGACACATGCATAACGAAAACATCACAAAAATACTTATATCTAACAGCTCAAAACTACATTAATCAGATAATAGTGGTTTTGAGCAGGCATGAGTTCTGCTGTATCATAAACATAGTATAATATATATATATATATATATATATATATATATATATATATATATATATATATATATATATATATATATATATATATATATATATATATATATACCGATTCATAATATAATGTATTAAAGGTACTTCAGATAAGAATTATCTATTAAATTAAATTCAGTATCATTCTAAAGACATTTAACTCTAAATTTAAGATGGTCCAATTTTCACTAGTATCATTTTAGTTGTGAATCCCATATATTATTTACATCAGATAAATAAATATTTTCTGATTTTCATTAGAATATTTTTACGTAATACCGCATAGTGGCTGAATAGGTCATTCGATATGGGTAGTCATGTTACCGTACCATTCGAAAGGAAAAAAAAATTTTGAATATCGAACGCGATGCGTGTACGCAGATGTTTTGTCCACTTTTTAGGTCCTTTATTGAAATAATTGTACCGTTATTGGACTTTTTTGTATGATAGATCAATTCTCAGTGTTGACAGATGCGTTGCGCTTGAGATAATGTTAAATGTTATTGATGGTGCTGGTTTTATGTGATCATTCGTAAAGGTAATAGATTAATAGATATTCACAGACCGAGTGATATAATCTCAAAACTATTTGTGTGCAGCATCATACCTTAATATAATGTTTCAATGATTTGTTAGAACTATCGTATAACGGACTAGCGGTCTGCACCAACTTTGCCCGTAGTGCATGATATATAGTATACAGGGATCACACATATCCAAAGGTGTAATTTTGGGAATCGGTTCCTGAGATTAGCGAGATCACACAAATATACAAACAAACTCTTCAGTACACTTCCTCAGTAACAATAGAAGTTACATAATTTAATTACATACTCTATATTTCTACGAAATAAGCCTCGTAACAGACATACAAATAATAAAAATCACACGGATAAATTATTTACTTATAAATACAGCCTTAGTATAAACTTTTATATCAAGTAGAGGTAAATATAAATTTTCTAAGAAAGAAAGAAGTCTCTAAAAATCCAATACACATCTTCTGAATAACAAAGCGATTAAATCAAGCAATTGAATACAATATACCTAATTACAGGTATAACTTATTACCTAGTGTTCATAACCGTTGACCCCTAGATTCAATGCAAAGTGCGCGGGCGAATGACTCATGGGTCTATCAAAATTTAATAGATGCATTGCGAAATTGCGCGTAGGTGGAACCTCGTCCTTACTCTTACGTGTTAGGGTCCCTTTAAAAAAAATAATTAATTAAATTTACGTAACACGTAACGCTACTAAAAATATGATAAAGATTGGAAAGTTTTGTTGTAAAATATTTTATTTATATGAACCAATATGAACTGTATGCGTTTTATATTCTTTTTTTACGCGTAAACTATTTTGTTACATTTTTTAAATATTAAAAAAATATTTTACATGTACATATATTTTTCGTAATGTATCACTGTTTTAATACATAATTGATATTAATCATTTCATTCATTAATTGTTAAAGTTATTTTTTTTTTATCTTTCTATTATCTCACACGTCGCCATCTAGTGAAAAGCTATGTAAAGTTTTTAGATTTTTTTATTGTGTCATCTTTATGTTCTTTTGTTTTTTTTTACAATTACTTTATATCATTTAGGAACACGTAGGTAATGATAATATTATTACAAAATAACATTCATGAAAACCACATAAAATATAAAAATTTGGAGTTATGTACGTTGCCACTGGAATCACACTTTCTCTCTTATAATATATTATATACTGAGAGTTGATATTCTAATTCTTATAAGAACTTACAAATTCTTGTGGGGAAATGGGAATAAAGAAACTCCCGCACAATCTTCTATGACATCTGCATTATCTTATTAAATCTTATCAGAAATAATTAATGATTTTTCTACGGACCCATGCAACTAAATAGTATAATACTTTCGATTATTCACAAATCATTATCCCATCCCATACTAGCGTTTTGACTTTCATATCTCATGCTAATTCGTTGAACTGACAATGAGCCCATTTAAACTCTTCGACAAACTTATTTCTACCTCTATTATCTGCAATTTTTTCATATTAAACTCTATCATAAAAGTATAAGATTGCAAATTGCACAATATTCAATTCCGCCTTCGTTCTAACCTGGCAATAATATTCATATTACAATGCAAATGTAAGTACTGGACGCAGTAAGAACAATAATAGGCGTGGGTAGGTTTAATTCATTAAAACATCACCTGGACTGGTACCTTGACCGATATCCATGCTGAATAGTTGTGGGAAATTGAAGAGGCATGATATAATTACCTGGGCGGTGATTGCATGCGACTATTTCCATAATCGGTTTGATTTTTTCAAATCGGATAAGTAGTATTCAATTGTTTGTTTTTCAATTTTGTTTGGATGTATTTACATAATGGTCGAGTATTGTCTATGGGCCTACTATCGCGAGTAATTATATGAGAAATGATTTATCTTGTAAGAATTTATGTCGGAATGTTTTGTATAATCTGTGGCTGAGTTATGTCAACCGAGATACTTCTCTTTAGAATTTTAACTGGATGAATGGAAGAGCAGGAACTATAGGAAAAAAAGCTTCAACAATTTCCGAAAATACATCGCTTTTTTTCGAATTACAGCGAAGATTTTCTCATCACGATTATTGCATGGTCCAGTAGAACAAATATAAGAGTCCTTAATCCTTATACTTCATATTATCGAATTTCGACCAACGCTTTTTTTATTTGCTACTAAATAGTGAATATTAATATCAATAATATATAATGACAATAACTAGTTCATGACACGATTACAGGTTGTCGTCATAGCGCAGTATCCGATGCGACGATTCGTACGGGACATCCTGATAACGCCGCGTGTCCGCGTCCATGTAGAGTGCAGGCCAATATTGTTGGTACACTCTCTTTTTAATATATTATGGTGAAATTATGACATATACCTCTTTTGTTTGTTTCTGTATGAAAATATATAGAAACATACACAGAAGTTGAAGTTAGTTATAATTGGATGCTGCAATATATTGAGCAATTGCAACAATTTCATAATAATAAAACACAGGTTTTAATCTACTTACATCCCTGTTCTCTGTAGCGTAACTAGTAATATAAATTCAAACACGTGTGAGTGTTATTTCAAATACATTTAAAAAGGTTTATCAACTAAAACCAAACACAAAAAAGCTTACAGTCTGCATAGTACATATTGTACAACGATGCGACCAATTCCGCAAGCTTATTCCAAATCCCTTGGAAAAGGGTTAAAGGTATAGTTTTCTTCTGCTCCTTCTCTTAATTCGTTAATTAAGAGAAGAAGAACCTACCCTAACACTGATTAAATAGGGTCAGCCAATATCCAGTACAAATATGAGAGACAGGACTCAAATAAAAGGAAAAGTCTTAAGCCCTGGCCTGCAGTGTACATATATAATGGTGCGACCAACGGCGCGCGGCCGCCAATTACCCTATTGGCAACAATTGTTGTGCGACACTGTCCGCCGTCCTGCCTATCAATTTCATAACATGCACTTGCGTACGTGCTAACTGCTGTCAACAGATACTCGATCGTATAAAAATTGCTTAGAGGAAAAACTTTTTTAAAGAAAAACAAATGAGCTTTTTCAAAAGTCCGACATTTTTCACTCGGCCAGCATGGCGGATTATTATTGTTTCTACTGATGGTAAGCGATCACCATCGCCCATGAAGATTCGCAGAGGAAATGTCTTTCCATATGCGCTGCCCACTATTAGGGGGTAAATGGTGAGAAAACAATTGACTATTTAAAAGAAGGAATGGACTGGAAAGGGTGAGGAAAATTAAACAATTTTCTATAGATGGTCCTTCTCCGATGCGAGTTGGCCGAATTGGTGCCGAATTGTGCTCGACTCCCACATCAATCCCTAGAGGCCTGTGTCCCTGCAGTGGAAACATAATATATCTATGGACTGATGATAATATATACATTTTTTGATAATGATGAGGAAAGTGTTGGGAAGATCTAACTAATAAAAAATGTGTTGGTTATTATGTCTAGAGGAAAGTTTCAATTTGTGTTTTTTCATATTTATATTATATATATTTTATAACCAATCCTTTCTATATTAAAAATAAAAAGCATTCATGTTATCCATTATTTTTACTAGAAACGGTACAATATTAAAATCTCATACAAATTATTTTCAATATCATAAAGTAGAAGTGGATGTTGTCTATTAACTACTTTAACGAATTTCTTGGGTAAAACAATAACAACATTTAAATATCTTACTTACAAATTAAAGAAATTTTTGAAAACCTCTCTGATATTGACCTCACCTTCACAAGTATCCTTCATACTGTTAACATCTATATTCCATAATGAAATTAACTAAAACGTGCACAAATCACAATCGGGTAGCTTACAGACGCATTTGATTTGTTTGTATAAGCCTCTAATGTAGCCTCGTATATCATGAGGTCATCGATATTAATATTATCGTATTCATTTACGTGAATCACGGAATATTTTACTTTATCGTTAAAGGAATAAGTAGTAGATTGGAATACTCCTTTCGTGAAGACCTAATACACCAATCTGAGAAATAAACTGAGAAAATTTGGCAACTTTTCTTAACCCACGGTCACGTCCACTCCAAGCCTCGGTATTAAGGCGGGCTTTAATGCAATGTCCAATAAAATAATATACAACTATCTTTTTTGGTAACGAAACGATACAATAAATTGTAATTATTATCCCATACACTGTTGAAACAACGAAATTATAGGTGTTAGAGGCGGTGATAAATCAACAAATAGAAAGATTAAATATATCGGCGATAAATTTTGAGTTATAGATGATATAACGAAAAACAAGCTTTGTTTATATTTGCAGACACCATTTCGTCATATAATTTAATTTATTTGATGTCAATATAGACCGGCGTGAAATAGCATTCTGCTGTGTTTCGTTCGGTGAGTGGGGATGCCGGAGGCCCATATCCTTTTCCTTCCACTTCCCAGTCCTTTCCTTTATTCCTCTCGCCAATCCTTTCTTAATCCCTTCCCAATTTCAAGTCGGCAATCCATTTGTAGAGGCGTATGGTCTGTAATCGAATTTACGCCTCTACAAATGTTCATGGGCGGTGGTAACGCTTACCATCAGGCGTCCCACCAGCTCCATTGCCGACTGTGACATAAAAAAAAAAAAATATCGTTATAACACGTAATTAAGTAGCCACTCTAACGTATGTCCCTTCCAAAACAGATAAGAATGCTAATCGGTGCATGCGGTCAACAACAAAATAATTTAATAACTGGCTCCAACGATGCAGGAAATCTATGATAATGTAATTACAGAAACCACCTGACCGGTAATCCATCTTCATTATATACCGATTTCATGATTTCATAGTCAAAGTTAACTGGTATCCAGTGGCGGATATGAAATGATAAAGGTTTAAAAAGATAGCAGATAAATTATATATTATCTGCACTAAAAATGATGGCAAGCTTAAATGACTTTGGGTAAAATATGCTAGTCATTTTTTGTACATATATATAACTCAATTAAGATTCCAATGTCATTTTATAACCTTCAGATGAAAATCAGGATTGACATTTACAAGAGCAAAGATAAATAATGGTATCTACGATAAAATATCATAAGAAAGCTTTCTTTAATATATAATCTTTTTATATTTTCAACTAGTGGTGTAGTTTCACCCCGGCTTCACCCGTGGTACATAATATTGCGTCTTAGCACTCTGGGATTACGTATACCTATATTATGGTGAAAGAAATTTTTGAATCGTTCCAGTTGTTTCTGAGATTTCAAATAAACAAACTCTTACATTATTATTAATTTCGATTTATGTTACTTTAAATGTAAATTTCGCAAAATATCACTATCTTTAAGTTAAATAAATATCTTACAACAAATGTGGACAACAAGTGAGACATTTTAACATTTAATAAATTCCTAAGGTTTGCCTTAAAGATGTTTTAGCATAATCCAGTGGTTCTAATGAATACATACGACTCTTTGATAACCTCTTATGGTAAGGACGCCGCAAATTGGCTCGGGTACACATTTCTCTGTCCGTATAATTTAATTTTGTGTCATATTGTTAGAATTTCATGTAAATTAATATTTTGTTACTCTCGGGTAGTTGAATAAATTAATTGCTTGATTTTTGTTTTGTTTTATTTTTTTTTTACTATTTTGATAATTTGGATATAACAATACTTTGTAAACAAAATATTTATTTTGTAATAAATATAGATAAAATGTGTTATAAGAATTATGATTATATAAAATATAATTAAATGTAGTTATTGGTAAAAATGTCCTAACTCGTAACACATTTTGCCGTAGGTATGAAGACTCAGCAGCGTTTTGCCATGTTTTCAAATCTAAGCTTTATTTAGGTGATTGCATTAGCTCTAAATTGAGACATTTACATGTATTGTCAGTAAATGGCCAATTTGTTCCGTTACTTCGAAAGTAAACGGGCGGTACGAACGCGGCGATTTGAACGCTGTTAGTGGAAAAAAGTTAACCATGCCTGAGCCAAACCACATCCTTCTTAATACTTTCTTTTTATAATTTTCTTCTTTTAAGGCTTCTCCTGGGCAGGCGTGCCCATACATAGATCGATTCTCTGCTTACGTCGGGTAGGATAGTGGTCAAACGTCTGCGTAATGTAAAAAAAAATCCACATTTTGTACTATCGTACTGTTACATTTATTTATCAAATTTACTACGTACGCACACGTTCGTGTATGCTTAATTAAACCATTTTAAACTTTTTTTTGTTTTCATATTTCAATATATCTATGTCTGCATTTTTCACATTCAAAATGTGTTATATGTACGAGCTTCAATCATTAGAAAAGTCAATAAAAAAGTTAAACTTAACCTTTAATATAGGTATCTTAATTCATATTCCATTTCTTATTTCTTTCATCAGGCCAACAAACGTCCGTCTGCATCACCGAAAATGGCAATAACAACATATGACGTAAAGTAAGAGCCGTCGCCCACTCGATGGCGTCTGATTTATTGCAAATGGCGAAAGCGAAAACGCTCGTAAACGCGCGTATTCCCCGCCAAACCTTTATGGCGTGTTGTTCGGTGTATTACCACGCACTGCGTAAATAGTCCATTAGATGAGATGCGATTTTGAAAACTAGCGACTCGTCCGGGCTTGCACGCGGTTGCACTGGTGCAATGACTGCTATGTATAATATAAACGTTTTTCTTTAATCACTCTTACAAAAAAAAAACGTCAAATGGGTTTTGTTGGACTCACAGAGATTATTTAGTTATCTGATATTTGTTAAGCGACTTTGTTTTATACTAGGTACATGTTGTTGTTTGCATTATGTTCGTGAAGTAGAGCTTTTATATTGGAACACACATCATTGTCTACCTACCTACCTATCTACCTGTGGTAACTTCATTATATTATTGTGAATTTGATACGCGTAGCAGTTAAGCAAATAGTGAGAAGCAATGATTCGTTTAACAATTTGTGGTTTGCAACTTTAATAACGCAGAAGCTCCAATATTGGTCCTTCGAACTGGATATGTACTATTAACCTATGTATATTTGACCCGCGGCACATACAGCGTATATGCTTAGGATAATGAATTATGTATGGAGTAGTTTATTATCCTTTCGTTTATAATAATACCTTGACCTTTCGATGGGTTGCCAAAACATGCAGCAATACGTCAGTATCTAATAAATGCGTTGGCTCATTATTATGACTTTCCCACAGTTAGGTTAGTGCAGCACTAAAATTAATTTCAACTTGAATCTCTCTACGTTTCTAAAGAAAAGGTCATTGATAGATACGCCGGGATTTGGATGAGTTTTCAAAATACATAGAATCGGGTAAGTGCTGTGTTCTTTTCTGTTACGTTTTGACATAAATATAAATCATGTAATTGACGTCACAAATATTTGAATGATAATACAAAAAATTATAGCCATACAGGTGTATAATAAGTTTTATCAATATGAAATTAAGAAATCAATTAGTATTCTAAAACAAAATCACATTAAATTGAAGCATTCAAGAAAACAAATCCTAGTAAATACGGTTAGGCTCACCCAATTCCAGTTCTACATCAGGTACAACGACTAGCGTCACTTTTTAGAATTATCTCCGTTCAATATCAAGGCTTTGAAAGCAACCTGTTTCATTAAGGATCCCAGTAGAACATGTACCTTTTTTTAAACACGTGGGTGACTGAAAATCAGCGCTGTTCGGGAATTTAAGCCCGTCAGCATGGCTGACTCTGTCCCGATTGCCATGTTAATTATTTTATGATACTCTTTAAGTTATATTAGTTTTGAGGCTGTTATGTCGCAATAAATCTTGATTTCTTTCTTTCATTTCCGTACATTTCTCTGTTTTCGCAAAGAATGCGCAATTTTGATACTAATGAACGCCCAAAGCGATAAATCCACCGCCAGGTATGACACAACAAAGCAGAAGCAGAATCGTGCCGGACCGTCCGACCCTATCACGTGTGTGCCGATTTATGGAGGAGCTTGCCTCTTGACGGAAGATGCATTTGTTGTAATGAGTAATTATTACTGTGATAAGTACGTTTGTTGGGTTAGTATAACTACCATATATTATATATCCACACACACGCACAGAAACACACAACATAATATGACTTCCATTTAAATGCTATATTTATGTATTATTTCTAAATATATTTGTGTGATTTATTTGGTTTTTTATGGCATTAACGGATTTAGTTACCGACATCCTTAGCGATTTTTTTTTATATAAAGAAGAGTAAAGGAATATACAATATCGTTTTTGGCGACCATCTTTGGCGAGCAGCATTTGTAGATTACTTATAGAATCGAAGAAAAGGAATCTAACGTCTTTTCATCAAAAATGTCGTTTGCACAATAATTGAATTTAAAATTTTACAGTGCTTCCATTTTCGAAACGAAACTCAAATTCCCATACCAACCGTCAATGTGCAAAATCCAAAGCCTAAAATGGTAAAACGGTACCCGTATCTCGAACATGAGTCGTCCCAGCGCTCGTGGGAGCGGGCCGATGTGTGACGTCACGAGCGCGCCACACGCCTAGCCTACATACGTGTAATTACGGGCCAACACTGAAACGTGCCACGTCAAAACTGAACGGTTCTTACGTTTTTGAGCTTATTTTTGTAATGCAATGTTTCGTACATCAATGTTTGTTATTCGATCGTAATTTTCGCATAATAGTAGGTAATCAGTATGGCTAGAGTTCAAGCGCTTCATCCTACTAATTCCTACTTAATATTATAAATGCGAAAGTTTGTAAGGATGTGTGTGTTTGTTGCTCTTTCACGCAAAAACTACTGAACAGATTCCAATGAAATTTGGTACGCAGACAGCTGGACAACTGGAATAACATATAGGCTACTTTTCATCCCGATATTCCTACGCGAAACGGACTTACGCGGATGAAACCACGGGGCCCAGATAGTTAATGAAATAACTTTTTATTGTTTTTATCATTATGATACCCATATATTTTATACATAATACTCACAAAGTGCATGAGCTAAGTACTAGGCTGTCATAAATATCAGGAGTTGCGCAAGAGTCCATCCCATCGATCACGACCGCGCGGTCCCTCCCTGGGCCATTGACAAATACCACAGGGGACACGCTGTAGCGCAAATTTGACCTTGCGGATGGTGTTATGCAAGAGATAAGTAGTAGGTTTTCCTTGGATGTTTATCTATTCGTCTGTACCATGAACATCATACAGTCTACTGAGTTCCATTGTTATGTTAGTTAGTCAATCTAAATTTTAAATCTAGAGTATTAAGTTTATGCACACATTTCCTAGACGGATACGTCTAAACTTAATAAATCCTAATGATCTTATTATAAACTTATGTATGCTTCATAAATTAAAACCACTTATTTCTGCTATTAAAAACATATTGAGCAGCAAAACAATCGGTGCTAGATTGAGATTTAATTAGTTGAACAATGCGTCTCAGGAATCAATTACTATGAGCCAATTTTTTCTCACACCATAGAAACTGCCGCCCTCCTACATAACGCGAGCTAGCGATGTAGATCATCATTCGAAAGTGTTTGATTGACAGCCCAACACAACAACAATAAGCGGTAAACAATTATTCGATCGAAATTATTGCCATAATCGCGTCTCGCAATAGCGAATACATTTATATATTTATAACGGTGTAAAGGTCGCACACTTTTGACTTTGTTTTGATGCCATTGTTTGATAGCCGTGATCTATGGCGTCATTCTGAGCGCTAAATAGACACAATATTGCAACCGTTACAAAAATAATGTGAGTTTTAAATATTGCATAAGATTTAAATCGTATCGTTGCTTCTTAATACATGAAGCTGGTCTCGAATATTCGAAATCTTAGAGCTTTGACGTAAATAGTACTATATTGTATTTAATTAACCCTTTTTATTATTTCCATATATTAATGAAATAAATTCTGCATATACTATATGTAATAGTAATAAGATCGAACTCAACAGAAAGATTCTGTGTCCATACAGTATTATTATACAGAATCATTTCTCTGATTACAATCTCAACTGAATTGATCAGTGTTGTAAGCACAATTGAGTACCGATCAGTGTTGTTGTGGTCTATTTCTTATAGATCAATTATTAAACTAAATATAAATCTGAAAGTTATTCTACAAACCTAACAAGGAAGACGTTCAACTAACAGCTAGCAATTGACACAGTTTAACTGAGAGCCAGAACAGAATTTCAAGGCTCTAAGTTTAACCATACCAGGGTAACAAGAAAACCGAGAGTGAATCTTACAGATGGCCGTCGTTATGAGTTGCACGAACACGACACAGGATCACGAATTGCTGACAAATATTTACAAATATACTAGACGCTATGTAAATGTGTTTAAATTATGGAAATTCGCCTTAACGTAAGCTAATTTTGGCATTTTTCAAGGATCGTGACTCTTGGTTCTTAAATACCGCGCTTAGAAGGCAGAAGGTTCCGCATTATGGCATTTAATGATTTCTGGGGCTTATGCAGTAGCGAATATCTAATTACTTCTGATCTAATTAGTCCTTGAATAAATACTAAAATCAATCAAGGCTCTTGCTATACTGGAAAATATTGCTGTCGTTACCATTGTTACAGTATAATATTAAATCATACTTGAAGTATACTGTTTCGAAGAGATGTATATGATTTCCTTCTTTTTAGTATGACTTCTTATATGGTGTAAGAGGGCATTTTTTCTTTAAGCGCTAAATTTAACATTAAATTAAAAGAAGGTTAGTTTCAATCGATAAATCGATTTACTGCCCAACAATTAGGATTATTTATTTTATTTATTAAATAACGAAGCTTAAACGCCGAAGTGAGTCTTGGCCTTCATGACAAGAGTACACCACAGTTTTGAGCCAATTATTATTGGCCAGAGACCGCAATCCTACTAATATTATAAATGCCAAAGTTTGTAAGTATGTGTGTGTGTTTGTTGCTCTTTCACACAAAAGCTACTGAACCGGTTGCAATGAAATTTTGTATGTAGATAGCTGGACAACTGGAATAATATATAGGCAACTTTTTATGTCGATATTCCTACGGGATACGGACTTACGCGGGTGAAACCGCGGGGCGCAACTAGTGTTACACTCAAGCCGACTATCTGACTGACGCAAAGACTGGCGCGACACAGTTAAAATGCACAGGTACAAACTAAATCTAATAAAATTAAATATCTCTAAATCGGTGAAATTTTGAAATAGGTCCATGAATAAAGTCTAGTTCATTACTTGTACATTCTACCTGTACTGAGTGGCACCCCTTTATAGGCCTATGCTGATCCGTATACTCAAACTTAGATACAGAAATTTAAAAAATCCCAATGGATGGTGCAGCTCAGAGTTCGGAGTATATTCAGGGCCAATTGCGACACAAAGCAAATGCCAAAATAAGGTTAAAGGTAATAATTGTTGGATGCAAGACTTTTGGCATTCCCGGCCTTTTTGATTTATGCAGGAATTCGCTGATGTTATGGCTTGATAGATGCGAAGTGTTGAACAATGGACTTTAAGGTCATAAGTTTAAGCCAAATTACTTTTATTCTAGTTTTATACATCTTGATTCGTTATATTTTAGTCTAGTTCGTGATCTGTTAAAAAGCTGTAAAATTATGTTGTCTAAATTTTTGTGAAAATAAAGTTTTTAAAGAATATTTAGGTATGAGACAGAATTAAATAAATCCTATTATTTATACTTCAAAACATCATTTGAAATGGACAAAGATTGTAAAAAAGAATCTAGTGAAAATGTAATTATGTGATTGGATATCAGTCATAACATTTAATCGGAAATCGAACTAATATTCAATCGATCTTAAATTTGTGATATACTAACCATTTGTAACAAGGAAATAAAGAAATCATTTCTATAAAACGCTAAGCTCAAAATACTTTTGACAATAAATTTCCACACAAAAAATCATACAACATTTCGAGACAAATACGATTTCTCTCCATGAAAATGGAGCTATTACTCTAGTGTCGCTATTGAAAAATGTATTCAAAAGGTGTTTCAGCATTAGAACAAATTGCGCTAATGGTATGGGTTTATTAATAAACTTTGTCCTACTTATACGGTTGGTGGGACACGTGATATGTGGCACAGTGGGTCACTGAATCGAGATTCGCGTCGCTATAGGAAAGCATTGAGCTTACGATCGTTGTTCTTTTTATCTTCTAATTTCTAAACTGAACATCTCATTATCATCTCATAAATAGATAACATTTATACAAATACTAAACAAGCGACTTATTACATTTAATACATAGGTATTTGGAATTCATTGATTATGTGTTAGTTATATTAATATAAATATATTTGGTTTACACTCAATTGTAATTTTAATTACAAATTTATAATAGTCATTATAATTAGTTCCAATAATTAGAAGTTAAGAAGCCATTACCTCAACTTCTTTCAATAATTATTTAGTTCCAGATAGTAGTATAAATTTTTTTATTTATATTACAATAATACAAGATACCTACCACAGATGTAAAAATAATACGCATTTTCTCCATATACCAAAATTTTAATAAATTTAAATACCAAATATAGCAGCAAACTAAATAAAACGAAAATTCCCATATTTTCTACACAGCAAAGAATCATTTGCCGCAACAAATCCCCACGATTTTGCAAACTAACCGAGCAGCAGTTTGAACTGTCCGCGTTCATTGAGCGCTTCCCATGACATTATCCACCTAACAAATTTACACCCACCTTATCATTACCACGGCCCCAACGAAAAACCAACTCTATTCCCTGTGATCAAGATGCATTTTCAATCGGGGCCGCTATCAGTCTATAAGATCTTTCGAATGGGCACTAAAATAGCGCATTTGAGGCACCGATGGCCCCAGAGATGGACCTCGCGTTTTATTTCCACCAAGGAAGACACGACTTCAGCGCGATGCATGGAAAATATTGCTCCAAGTCCGTTCAACCGTATTTCTCTGGGGTCGGTTAGGTCACCAGCGCGGACATTATTAAACTGTTACTCTTCGTAGTCGTGAGACGTGACTTATGCAGATGTTTAAGTAGTGGTTTGACTGATAGCTTCACGTGTATGCAGTGGTCGTTCTCATGTGAATCTGCCGGGCACGATTCGCGATGGGGAAATTAGTTGGAAAGTTTTGTTATGACCGAGAGAGGCGAGAGCGGCTGCGGCTCGAGCGCCTTCCTGCTTCGGTGTTGTGCTCCTATTGGTAGTTCAATTGATGGAACGTGTGCATAATTATTAATGATTTATGACGTAAAGGTCAAATTAAGTATGCACTAATAGTGTAAAGAGGAAGCTTTTGTATTTTTTATATTTGTAATCTGTCACGCAAAAACCACTGGATCGATTTCATAAATCCTTACGCTATTAGAAAGTTGCGACTTTACTGAGTGACATAGGCTATATATATACCACGGACATAGCCACGGCGAAAAGCTACATATAATATTTAAGAATATATTTTTTTATGTCATATTTTTTGTAATTTAGATTATCCTATTCTGATTGCAAAAATTTTCTTCCGAAGAAGAATCTATGTTTTAGTCATATCAACAAAATGTCAAAAAACTAAATTAGAATGAAATAATTGTGTAAAATTCTCACAAACACGACATATAATCCATTAGAAGAAGGACGAGTCACACGACAAAATTACCTAACTAGCCTTCCGTGCCTCACAAAACCAATCACCTTATATCAGCCAGTTTAAACACGCAATTAACACTTTTTGCGAGTAAATCAGGAAGCTAAGTGTAACTGTAAAAGGCGAAATGTGGGAAAATCGTCTGGAACAATGGAGAGATGCTTGTTTTTTCGGTTGAAAGAGCGTACGTCGATGATAATTATGCGCGTAGCTTATATGCGATATGAAACTGGAGTTGCACCATTTGGTTTAAACACGGTTTAGTTTAAATAGAGTTTAGTTAAACTAGGTTTTTGGGAAAGATTTATGTATGCAAAATAAGTGGGGTACAATATTTATTCAAACGACAGTAAAAAGGCTTGGTTAAATGAGATATTAAAAAAATCTTATTGAAACATACTGTTTTTATTTAGTTTTGCAGAAAGTGATTGTTTACAGAAAAAAATCAGATTTTCATATAAACTCGTAACAATTTTCAATATATTCATGATAAATGCTTCAAATATGTCAAAGCATTTACAAATTTATACCCAACCTTTAAACTGAGACTTTCCAAGTTCCACAACGATCATAACATATTCATCATTAAACCTCCTTACCGCGTTTAAACCGGCTGTTAACTCCCGTTCACCTCCATTGCTCCAACCGACGTCCCCATAAGTTTTTCACGAGGAAAAGCGCACACAATACACAGCAAGAAGTTGGGAAAGCGGCGTGTTATGGACTGGACAGTTATTGTGTATCTTCCTCATTCCACGGTGTTTAATTGAACTGGTTAACGCGGTTTTGCCCTTTGTTCCGTTCCTTTAAACTACCGTTAGCAATAATTCATTGTTAACAGAGTTTATTATTATGATAAAACCCGCGTTTTTTATATTATTATTATTGGTAAAAATTGATGTATTCTCTTGTTGTTTTGGTTCGAACATCATGATGTGGTTGGAAATTGTTTTATTTAATCCATTAGAACGCTGAGCCAGCATAAATAATTGTTTTTTTTAAAAACGTATTATGGAAGGTTATAAATAGGTTATGGGGAAGGGTGGAGGAGAGAGGGTGCGAGGGAAATACATTTCATGCAGATACAGATATATATGCATACTTTTCAATAGTATGTGCTATATACCTAAGTCATCGTACGAACAAAAATTATTATAAATACAACCACCTCCTTTCTTCTTTTTACTTGCGGCCGCCAGTATGAAACTTTATGTCACTAGGTACATTTCTGTTGATACAACAACACGTCATACGTCAAAATGCGCCCAGCGGTTTGGGCTGTAGCACGTGTCTAAGAAATAAACATGCGTACGCTGGAAAAACATTACAACCTTCGCAGTCGAGTAAAAAACATTTAACGCTTAATAACGCAAGAACCTCACCACACTCAATTTAACATTCCATTAGCGGAATAATGAACAGAGTCTCACCTCAGCGAAAAATCCCTTTAATTGGTCGCTTGTCCTGCCCGCGCACGACCGAAACCAACAAATTGACATTAATAAACACTTTTAGCTTTGATTTGTGGCCTGGGTCTAGACATGCGATGGCTTCATCCAATTTAATTCACACTAGCCTGCGGTCCCATTAATAGTGTCGTTTCGAAGACTTGTGAGAGCTGATTTGTAGGATGGTCATTGTAATTCCATGTGTATTTACTTATTACTCAATCTAAAAAACTCTTGGGGTACTTTTAGTGCGCATGGTTTATTTTTTAAGGGTCTTGTTACAATGAAAATTATTTGATAACAATCTATCGTTTGATCGCTGACAATCGTTTATAGATTTTTATAGATTACATCAAATACTCAGCTATTATGTTTATAAAATAAAGAGTCCTGTAATAATAAAGACATTTTCTTATAGAAGAATCAAATAATTCCTTAAGCCACAATGTTTTTATTTATAGACCATAGCTTACTATTTAAGACAAATGTCTCATTTTAGAATCTTATTATGCAATCCTCACATCCTTAAACTAACCTTCTCTTAATTAAGTACATTTATAGTAAAATGGACTTTAATGTCCAAACAATAAAGCGAAAATATATTTTATTCGCGTTGCCATGGCGACCGAAATGTCGAGGTGCAGTGCTTCACGAATTTGCCGCCTCCTATGTGAGTTTTACAAATAATCGTAAGCCACGATTAAATTCACTTTTAAATAATAGCAGATATTATCCCTTACATAATATTAAATTATTAAGGTTTAGACTACTATATATTATATATTATTTTCGGTAATTCAGATAATTGTGATTTTCGTTTTTTTTATAATATATAGCTTACAAATATGGTGAATATTAATTTAAATTATTCAACTGATAAATATTAAGTAGTAAAAAGGAAATACCATTCGTTTATTTTTATTTGTTCAGTTCAACTTCAACTATTTAATTATTTTATTTATGTCAAACTTCAGTTAAGCATTCTGGAAGCAAGGCATGATGTCGTGAATGTCGCAAACGGACAGTCAAAGATCAGTGCATCTTCTACATTGAATGGCTAAAATATGTCATTTTGAGGACACGTACTTACATTCAGTTTTACGTGAATTATTTTCACCTTCAAGTAGCTGAGCGGGAAACGGTTTAGATTTCGTTATGAGATACAAAATCGTAAAAAAATTGTGAATTATTCCATTTATATACACGTTATCATAACTTCTTATATAATATAATATCTGACGTACAACAAAAAATAATATAAGCATGGTATTGGGATATTTGAGGAAAAAAAGTTTCACACTATCATCTACCAACCCACACATGCATATTGTGCATATGCACGGCCCAAAGAGATTGAGAGACAGTTGAAGATATTATGTTTTAATCGAACAGTTAAAAGTTGTTAAATAAAAAACTAAATAGTGCGTAGGAGATTAAAAATAATATCTTAATTTTATATAAGCATGATTACAAAGGGAGCAAATATTGGGTTATTATTAGAAATAATGGTTGTGCCATTCAATTCCTATGGCCGCTATGCAAGGCATTAATTTATTAGTTACTTTTTCGCACATATTTATTTAAAATAAATTTGCAATAATTTTTACAGCGATTCGTAGTATCATATGATCAATGAACATATCATCTGCTTAACCTACTGAGAAAAATTTTTCTTATATAATATAATAAGCTTGTATATCTAATTTGCAAAAAATTTATTCAGCCAAGGCCCAGAACCAAACCGCTTGCTGCTTTGAGTAACCAACCGGTACGACTTGTAGTCTCGGATCTATCGTATCTATCAAATGTTATATTATATCAATCGCAATATTATATTTAATATTTGATATAGTCTCGGAGGAAAGCGACGATAAAAACCGTGACAAGAAATTTTTGTTCATATAATATTAGTTCCTAAGGTTATATAATAACCTAGCTGCGCCTCGCGGTTTTACCCGTGTAACTCCGTATTCCGTAGGAATATCGGGATAAAAAGTTGCCTATATGTTATTCCAGTTGTCCAGCTGTCTACGTACCAAATTTCATTGCAATCGGTTCAGTAGTTTTCGCGTGAAAGCGCAACAAACACACACACATCCTTACAAACTTTCGCATTTATAATATTAGTAGGATCTGTGGGGCTACTCTTTTGTGCTCTCTATTAGAGCTCGCCAGATATTTGCATATTCAAATTCAAATTCAAAATCAATCGTTCTTTCTTGAGACTAAAGTAAACAATTATTAGTAAGATTCAATTACAAGTGAAAGTCGGAATAAATGCATGTCTGTAGTCTGTACAATGGAATAACTGCAGTAATCCGCACTTTAGCGCATATAATTGAGGGTATTTTATTTATAACCTGAAAATTGCACTCGAGAGCGTTTCATCGACAATCATGAATTGTATACCAGCGGTTTAATGGATCGCGCATCAATATTTACTGGAGCTGTTAAAACCGCACTTTTTAATGGTAGAAAATAGTAGTAAATTAGATTTTGGACATAGAAATTCAGTTGTATAAATCAACTGCAATGCTATTTTATAAAAAAAAACGGGTTTGAATATTGTAAAGTCCCGAAAGTTCCATTATTTCATAAATTTTTTATATAAGAACAATGTTTCGTGGCTTTTCAATCTGATAACATTTATATTAAATTTTTAATTATTTTACGTGTGCCTTAAGTTGCCTGCAACACATAAATAATTACAATTAAATCACATACACATCCTAACATCATAAAGTCAGTTCCCGTTCCGGTATTATCAGCTCCATACATCCAACACACTCTTCGTGACTGAATCTCGCTAATGTGTGTAGCTCGCACAGAATCGGCCGCAATGAAGATAGCAACGGTATTAATTCATTGCCCAGCCTAGAACACGTAGGTATTATCAGCTCTGTGGTACCCCAACACCCTGTAGCACCGTTCACACGCTGTATTTATTATACGCGTTAATTAAATTATGATAAGGCTTGAGTATTACTTTAAACGTAATGAAAGCTTTATAATGACCTGTGGATTATATTACGGGTATATACAGTTGAGACCGACCTATACGATTATACTATACGACCGCCTTCTTGGTACAGTGGTTAACGCGTGAGTGTAGAACCGAGGGGTCCTGGGTTCAATTCCCGGTGGGGACGCACAAAAAAAATGTCTCGGTCTGGCAGGACACAGAAGGCTGATCACCTACTTGTCCATAAAGAACATCGATCAGTGAAACAGATGTACATCATCTGCCCCATGTGGGGTACTTCACTAATATACAGATGAGAGTAGTGGTTGCTCAGCGGTTAGGGACTTCAATTGTAAATATTAAAAATTCACCCGTGGTACATGTATAGTCTGTGGCACTCAGAGATTACCTATATATCTAACGGTTAAAGAATTTTTTAAATCGGTCCCGTAGTTTTGTGATAAACACGTTCAAACAAACAAACTCTTCAACATTATATTACTAGCTATAACATATGATGTACAATAATATTCATTGTGTACAATAGATAATATATAAGTCTAGAATAATTTCCACTACATTAAATGAAAGTCGGAAGTATCACATTTATTCTATCATAAACAACTACTAGGATCTACACCTTAAATATCATAACATATGCGATATCGTGACGGAACAGACAGAGGCTAGTGCGAATAGTGCTTAATAGATTAGATCAGGCTAGACCTATAATGGCTAGATTGCATTAAGTGTAAATGTGGACAATTATTTGCACTGAATTATCTGCTGTGGTCACGTAAATTTATTGCATCAGAAACTTGAAATATAAGTAAGAAGACGTAATTAATCATCTTTTTTTATTTAAATGATAATTTGATAATGCATCATTGTGATTCCAATTTATTTGATAATTATCGCTTATAAGCTGTAGTCGTTTATTATTTTAGAGCGGACAACCGAGCTGGTGGTTCGCCTTATGCTAAGCGATCATCACCGCCCATGAACATATGCAGAGGTTGCCTCTACGTTAAAAGCTTATAATTGATAACGAAAGGGACAATAGGCATTAAGAAATGGACTAGGAATAGGATGAGGAAAATACGGGCCCCCAGCACCACTCACCGAAAGCATTCGTATGCTACTAATTCAGGTAGATCTACTGTGTTGGTCGGTGGTAGGTTCCCCGGTCCGAGCTGGTCTAATTTTCGCCGAAGCGTGCTCGCCTCCCCCATAAGACACTTTTACAACGAAGCAATAAACACCAAAATAATGAATGTATAATTTCTTTCTAAATTTAAAATAAAAAAAAAATCATTGATAGAATGAATAAAATTTATATCTGGTTGATAAACTATAAAACCTTAGCTACATTATTGGTCTTAGCATGACAAAAAGATGGAATGAAAAAAATAATGACTTAATCAAATCTGAACTAATCTGAGATGGAATTAATCTCAGATATCGTTCAAACCAATGTATTTTTTTAAACGAAATAAGATAAAAAATTGGAAAACTAAATCAAATCCCTATCCTAGCTTTAATTAAACCTGAACGATATTCAGATCTTTGCATACAAGGCGCAACGCTGTCTGCAAAGACTAATAATAAAGGCGTCCTATAATCGACAGATCTTCCTACACGACCAGTTAATAATCGTAATACATTCATAGTCGTGGGCGATACATCTGTGCGAACTGCTATTGTGTTCTTATGTTCACATACCTTCATCTGGAGCTAATGCTAACGTTGTTGGCGATAATAGAAACGTTTTTCTTTGATGCTCATAAATATTGCAGTAATTAGACAGTATTTATGACAATTATTGAACTGCTATGTATTAAAACTTTGTGTATCATGTCAGAGATAATAAAGAGATAACAAATAAATAAGAGAAATATCTGTAAATTTGTATATAAATGAAATGAAATATTCTTTATTGCACACAAAACAATTAAATTAACAAAAAAAAAATTGGAAATGGAAAGGAAAGGGCAAAGGGCGGCTTTATTGCTCAAAAGCAATCTCTTCCAAGCAACCCAAGTTAGGCGGAAGTAATAAAAAATTAAAGATTTGGAAGACAGTGTACACAATAAGAAGAGAAAGGACATAATACATAATAGAACAATGAAAGTACAAAATAAAAAAACATGCAAAAAACAAAAAAAAAATAAATAAATAAAAAAAGAACAAAGCAAAGAAATGAAAATAAACACACAAAACCAAAATACAAACAAAAAAAAACAATGTACTTAAAATGTTTGCAAATAGTGATCTTTTACCATTTTTTTAAAAGATTCCAGCGATTGTGCTTTCCTAATATTAGTGGGTAAGTCATTCCAGAGCTGCACAGCTTTTACCGCGAAAGAGGCGTTATAAAATTTTGTCGAGTGAACTGGAACACTTAACATTAGGTTATCAAGAGATCGTAGGTTCAAACTCCTGTCCGACAAA